>NC_051155.1:254724348-254942241 GCF_013339745.2 Dermacentor silvarum
GCCACATGTCGGCTTGATAGCAGTATCGGAGCAATCACTGCAACCTTTGTCGACTGGTGTGCCAGTGGGTAGATAAGCATAGTTTCACGAAGCGCTGCGACGATTTTTTTACGCGACGTTTACTGGCGCACTTTGGTTGGCAGCATCTTGGTCCAATGAGTGTGCTGCTTCTGCGTCTTGAGAGAAAGGGTAGGGAGGTGTTTCACTGTCATCAAAAATAAAGAAAAAGCGGATGCATAGAAAATTTTCTTTCACACATAGGCGCATCTTCGCATCAGTCGCTGAAAACGTAGTAGACTTGCTTCAGGCCACGTGGTGATTGCCTATTTGGAAAGATGCCGCTGCGTGTTCCACTTGACGAAAGAAGGCACATTGTGCGTTTATTTATAGAGGGAATACCTCAGCGCGAAATCTGCCGCCGAACCAACAGGAGCCGGACTGCCGTGAATAGGATTATTCAAGCTTTCCGCGACGATGACAGATTCACAGATATGGAGCGCAGTGGGCGTCCAAGGGCCACGACTGAGGAAGAGGACCGCCTGATTAGGGCCGCCATCGTGGCTGATCCTTTTCAAAGTGCAGAGGATATCCGAGAAGCGCTCTCGCTCACGGTATCGTCTGAGACTGTAAGAAGAAGGCTGAGTGAGCTTGGCCTGCAGTCTTTCGTAGCAGCACAGAAGCCCTGCCTCTCAGACAGCCAGCTACAAGAACGACTCATGTTCGCTACAGCAATGAAAGATTGGACAACAGAGAAATGGGGCGATGTCATCTTTAGCGACGAGTGAACTTTTTCCACGCGCTGGGACCAACGGAAGCGGGTTTGGCGTCCACTAAACTGCAGGTGTGTTTACAGTGTATTGGCAGTTAATTCACGAAGCTAATTCTGCATCACAACATGTTTCACGTAAAATGAGCTTTTGGACATTACGAGATTTTTTCTGTAGTGGTATTATGTTGAAAACATTAACGATTGTTTCATAGTACTACTTACTCTGAAGCTAATTAAAAGCTGCCAGTGGGTCTTTCAGTACTATCTAATGATGTTTGCACGTTTTCTATTGCAACTCTATAACAGCATTATAAAGTTCATACGCAAGAGGAATCACAACATTTTTAGACGCGCCGCTGGAACCCAATTGTATGCTATTTCTTGCAGATATCTGCCTAATTACACACAGAGTGTTCTATCCAGTGGACGGTGTTCCGTGAGCGTGTGGGGAGCAATCAGCAAAGATGGCCTTGGTCCCCTTGTGCGTCTGGAAGGGCCCTTCACTGCGTCACGGTACTGCGACGTCATCACTAGACACCTCGTTCCGTATGCGCTCGACGGTCCCTTCAGCGACGGCTGCTATTTTTTTCAACACGACCGCAGCCCGATCCATAAGGCACGTATCGTCCAGTCATTGCTAGAAGAACATGCTGTTTGCCAGCTTGAGTGGCCTCCATGTGGCGCCGACTTGAATCCCATAGAAAATGTCTGGGGCATGTTGAAGAAACGGCTGTCCACACGAGCCAACCGCGGCCGCACGGCCGATACGCTGTGGCAAGCGATCGCACAAGAATGGGAAAGCCTGCGCGGTCGACCGGAGATTACTGAATCTTTGTACGAGTCGATGCCCACACGCATCAATAAGGTGCTAGAAAACGGCGGACATTTCACTTCCTACTAGATCATTGAGAGACCTATGTTTCATGACACTTCTGTAAATGTCTTGTGAATAAATTCATCCCCTTCAGACACGAGTTATGATGCACTGTCTGCAAATGCGTCAAATGCGCATGGCATCATTTCAAGACGCTCACTATTACATTCCAAGAAAGAAGACGAAGAAATGTGCTGTTTTGTGCGAGTTTCAGTAAAAAAAATTAATTAGCGTATAACTCATTATCTAATTATTCTGAAATCCGCCAGCTTCAATGCTTGCATAAAAAGAATCAAAAAAGAATCCCGGCCACTACTGTCACTTAGCGATGGGGGAGGAACGGAAAAATTCTGCCTACTGACTAAGCATCTGTGTCCCATGGCTGCCTCACCGCTCACTCACGCACTCACGAAAAAAAAAACAGCGTGGCTACGCGAAAATAGAACTGATAACAGCCGAAGAATACGCTGTCTGATTACTTGTACTGATATTCTGCTCTCAAAATATAAGCAAGTAGCCCTGGCTAACAAAGAGCGCGTCACGTTGAAAGAGATAGGTAGAAAATATTTGCGCACAGTGCGAAAATAGACAGGCCATAGATTTAAGCAGGGATGCGTCTTCAACGTAGCGCTGCTGTCGATCGCTGGTGACGTAGCGGAAGTGTCGCGAAGAGGCTCTTGGCCACGCGCTCGCGTGGTCCGCAAACTTTTGTGGTTGACTGTACGTCGACGTCGAACACAAGACGTGGGATGCCATCCTTCCGTACGTGACCTTCGCATACAACACGGCCGTGCAAGAAACGACGCACATGGCGCCGTTCAACCTGGTCTACGGAAGGAACCCGACAACGACGCTTGACGCCATGCTACCAGACGTCGCTGACGAAGAAAATCTCGACGTTGCCACTTATTTGCAGCGTGCCGAAGAAGATCGACAGCTCGCCCGCCTGCGCATCAAGAACCAGCAGAGGACCGACAGCCGACACTACAATCTACGACGACGCTACGTCGAGTACCAGCCCGGCGACCGTGTTTGGGTCTGGACTCCGATACGCCGACGAGGACTTAGCGAGAAACTGTTGCATCGCTATTTCGGACCATATAAGATAATCCGACGTATTGGCGCACTGGACTATGAGGTCGTGCCAGACGGCATTTCGCAATCACAGCGGCGCCGGGCACGACCTTAAGTCATCCACGTGGTGCGTCTTAAGCCTTTCTACGCCCGCTGACGAGCTTATAGGTACTTTGTTACTTTGTTATTTTCTTTCTTTATTACGCGTCGTTTTGTTTTCGCTTTCGCGTTTGTTTGTAGCATCGGGGCGATGCTTTTTAAGGGGAGGGTATTGACACGTATACATGTTTATCTTTCGCCGATGGCCGCTTTCCACCGGCTAACAAATGTTAAACATTATCGCTCGGCGCAGGATGCGCCTGTATCGGAAGTTTCTAGAACGTTATCGATGCTTCTTTCCGTTGCCTGTTTTCACCGACGCTTATGTTATCTGATTGTATGAGCGACGCGAATCGTCTAGAACTTTCTGGAAGACACGCGCGTACCAGGGATTATTCTGGAGCCTTCGATGACTCAGGTATAAAAGCCGACGCGTTTTGCCGCTGATCAGATTTTCGACGATCGCCGACTGTGTTCGCCGCTATCGTTGTGCTTTGAGTGTAGCTTGCCTTCGTGGGCACAGGTTCGCCCAATAAACAACCAGTTTCGTCATTCACAGTTTTACGACTGTTTTCTTTACCGTCACTACTACGTGACAATATTGATCATAACACCACAAAATAGACTGCGTGCTCGTATAACACAGAGTTGCACGCGTACCGAATTCCTTTTCTTGCGCGTCTCACTTCCTGACCCCATGACATTCGTTTTGGGCAACGTGTCAACGACGGAAACACTGCTAATGATGAGGGCCGCGACTTCGCAAATGTGCGGTGAATGCCCCTACTTAGTGGTTCGTTTTGAGAAAGGAAAGATTGGCGCTATGGCCACGTATATGTACTTACGTATATGAGGAGACTGTGTCGCGAGAATTTACTGCACCCCTTAAAAAAAATGCTTAACCTTGCACTTGGCCGCGCAACGCTTGAAACAGCGAAGCTGGGCGATCGTAGCCCAGCATTTTCCTGAAGTGCGCGCAAACTTTTCATCTTATTACTCGTGATGATGATGATTCCTTTTCGCGCGTCTCGGACTTACGGCCGTCACTGCGCGTTGCATAGCGCAGCTTGCAACACCGACACCGCGTTGCAATGCCGACAACGCGTTCCGGCAGACCCGCTCCGTGAATGCGTTTCTCTCTCTCTCTCTCTCTCTCTCTCGTTCTCATTTTCTTTATCTCTCTCCCGAGCATAGCACGCAAAACCTCTTCTTCACCTCGCAGAGCATTGGCACGAGCGCGTGCGAACGCTCCAGCTGTGGACGAAGACGACGACGCTCGAACGCAATCATATGGTTCGCATAAATGCATGTTCTGCAAGTACGTGGCTGTATAGCCTAGTGGTTACCACGCTCGCCTTCGGACCGTGGGTAGGAAGAGGCCCAAAGGGCCATCATCCGACAAGCAAGAGGGCGGGCGATAGCCAGTGGGGCCCTTGCCTAGGGGCTCCACCCATTGAGCGCTTTATTATTGCGATAGCAATTATATGGACACTCCAAAGCAGATTTCTGCCGTCGGCGTCGCCGTCGCCGTCGCCTTGAGGTTCCGTATGACGTCAATGGAGATGAAATCGTCGCCGCGCGCCGCCGAACGCTGTACGTGCGAGTGAAAGGGCGCGAGGGACGCGCGCTTTCACGGGGAATGAACGCACGGCGGAGAACAAACGCGCGTTCTGTGCCGTGCTCCCTTAAGGGCTGCAGAAGTAGGCGTCTCTTTCCTCCTTTACCATCACCATATATGTAGAGCAAACGCGCCTTCTTCTGACGCACGAAAGGCCGTGGGGGGGAGGGGGAGGGAAGAGAGGCGACGTTTAGCTGCGGCACCAAGTGCCTATTTATATCAGAGGCTCCGGCAGCAGTCACCAACGCCGCACGCATTCTGTGCGAACGCGGGCAAAACGCCGACGGCGTCGACAACAGTTCTGCGTGTTGCCGGTGCTGCTGCATGTCGAAATTTATACAGCTGATAAAGCTACTGTCATTACTCCGTATAGCTCTCTACAAATTTGCTATCGCAATTGATGCTTCGCCTTTCAGGTGAAACTGCGACAACTTTTTCTTCAATAAAGTTGTTCTATATATACTACTATTACTACGCGGGTTCAAATCCCGCCTCGATAAGAAAGTTTACTTTCTTTTATTTCTTTCTTCATTGCTGATGATGATAGTTTCATGATACGAAACACAAATTACGGCTGGCTTAACAGCTTCGCTGTTAAAACTGTTGTTGGGCAGATAAACCGAAGATAACCGTGAAGTTGTGCGTCTGCAGATAATTTCCCCTATGGTATCGTTTTTTAGCTTCTTGTTCTGTGACTAATAAGAATTGGTTCGTATACACACTTCTTTCTACTTTAGCATTGTGCGTTGCCACTCACGTTGTTCCCGATGAATGTGGCGAGCAGGTCGCGCCGCCGGCGTCGTCCCAGCACCGTGCTCATTGCGGGCGCCAGCAGGGGCGCCATGCTGAGCGGCAGCGCCGTGCCGGCGATCAGCGGCAGCGCGGCCAGCGGTGCCAGCAGCGCCAGCAGACCCGTCAGATTGCCGCCCCGCCGGAGCAGCACCCGCTCCAGGCCTGCACGCCGCATCACGGGCGTATTTAAGTGCTACGCATACTCCAAATGTCTACAGGTTGTCTGCATAAATCTTGCTCTTCATTGG
This sequence comes from Dermacentor silvarum, assembly GCF_013339745.2. Taxonomy (NCBI): domain Eukaryota; kingdom Metazoa; phylum Arthropoda; class Arachnida; order Ixodida; family Ixodidae; genus Dermacentor; species Dermacentor silvarum. Next base: position 254,729,823 of record NC_051155.1, read on the forward strand.
TTCGCAGGAAGACGCGCCCTGATATTCCCGGGATTGAATTGAATCTTTGGGTTCTACGTGCCAAATTCACGATCTTATTATATGAGGCACGCCATAGTGTGGGGACTCCAGATTAATTTTGACCACCTGGGTTTTTTTTAACGTGCACCCGATGCACAGTACACGGGCATTTTTGCACATCGCCTCTATCGAAATGCGGCCGCCATGGCCGGGATTTGATCTTGCGACCTCGTGTCTATAGCAGCGCAACGCCACCAGGGCGGGTCTTCCCGAGATTGGCCACTCGACCAAGAAATCAATAGTATCGGAAATGAATCCCCGCGGTCCCATGGCACGGCCGCTGGATAAAAAATTTGCCGCGTATCTGCGTGCTTCGCGGCAAATGTCGTCGAAAGACGATAGTCTTCTGCCGGCCGTACTACATGAGTGCTGGTCTGATCCGCGGTCACCCGTGATGCTGTTCTCGTACCATTTCCGTCCTGGCATGAAGGTTTGTTTGAACAGATTTCATTTTACCGCATTATTTCATCAAGCGGCCATTTATGTTTTGCCCTGCCTCAGACAGCGCTTCCTTTATGTTGAATCGGCCGCATCTGGCTGGCATTGATAAAATTGAGGAGGCGCTGCGTGAGACATGGACGCCATCTGGCAATACATCGGGAAACATGAGCTTGTGCAGAGGGCTTCCTTCCTCCATGGCAGAGGGCGCTCGTCGGCGCGCAGTCGGGGAACGTCGTTCCTCGGCGTGCATAGCATGGCATTTTCAGCGCAGCTTAAGAAACTAGGGTCTTTAGAGTTACGTATCTATGTATTTTCTATTAAAGGAACACACCTCCTAATACTTACCTAGTGATGTTGCGCCTCAGATATGCGTAATATTTACTTTGTGATCGATAACGTTCACAAGTATGAACAGCCGTACCAGTTTAAGTAGTGTGGGCGGTAAGCAAGTGGTCCAACTTTGGCCGGGTGGCTGAATCGGGTGACAGACAGACAGACAGACCAAATTTCCAGCGTTAAAGTTCCCCAAGAAAGACTATCGTCTTTAAAAAAAGGTGCGGCCTGCCGCGTGCATCGAAAACGGTGTGATCCGCCGCGACGCCACACGCCGGGGTCTGTTGTCTGGCATCGGCATAGCAAATGCGTCAGGAACGCGTTTGGAACGCCGTCGCGCGTGCAAGCCGAAGCGTTCCATCCCCCTCAGCTAGCGCCGTTCGGCCCAGCCAAGCGGCCGACAATGCAACTACGGCCGTCACGTTCGGTCCCATAGCAGCGCGCCCGACGCGGCAGGCCGCACCTTTTTTTTTTTTTTTTTTATCCAGCGGCCGTGCCCATGGCATCGGACAGTCCGAGGTGCACTCTATGACGAATGCCTTCAAGGCGAGAAGACGGTAGCGGCTGCGACTCTCGAAAGGTTGTCTCACCAGCGGAAGCGTGTACACCACGCCGCCGAGGGAATTGAAAAATGGAGCCGCCACTACTTAGCGAAGGCAAGGCATCCAGCGGGTTTTAGCCATAATTTATGTCAGCTTTTCTTTTATTGCGATAGCAATTATATAGACACTTCCACCGGATTTCTGCCGTCGGCGTCGTCGTCGCCGTGAGGTTCCGTATAGATAAAATCTTCGCCGCGCGCCGTATGCCCGAGCGGAAGCCCGCACGCTGTCACGGAGAGCGAACGCACTCAATCTTCCACGCGCAAGCAAGGAAGCGGGAAGCGAGCGCCGGAGGGAGCGGGGGGGGGGGGGGGGGGCGCATTTCTACTCTGCCAACAACCGCGCTCGTCGCTCGCTCGCACCGTCTCTTATCTCCACACGGCTCTGACCTTTATGCGCTGTGCATTCGCCGCTCAGTTTCCGTTGAAGCGATAGACCGCACGTACCTTCGCCCGCTGCGCGGCGTATGCGCTCGCTGCCAGCGTTTTGACAGTCGTTGGCTGCAGTCATTCAGTGCGATCTATTCATGTTTGTTTGTGCGCGCTCACACCACAGTTAGTAATAGTCGGGCCACATTTTCCAACGCACGCTACACATGCAATGCTGCCCGGATCGGCAGTGCAGCGCTACAGGTGTGTCCCTTCGCACGCGCGCTGCCCACGGGAAGCGCTTCTCATCAACACCACCGTTTCACACGCGCCTTCTCGTGGTCATCGAGTCTCTCTTCATGTCGGTCTACTTACGCCGCAGCACACCTGCTTACTTAATCAGCTCATGTTTACTACAATTCATATTGCTACCAAAGCCGCTCACCTTACTTCGTATGACATTGCTGTGTTGCTATCGCATTCATTGCTTCGCCCTTAGGGCGAAACTGTGACATTTTTTTTCATATCGACACGTTTCACTACTCTGCTAATGAACTTACCTGGGAGAGATTATTTGTAGTTTTTACAGGCGAAGCGATTAGTGCGGCTACAATTGCGCTCATGGTTTTCCTGAAAAATAAAAGCTAGATAACTCCAGAGGTTTATATTACAAGTCAGGAGCGCTATGCAGGCCCATTTCGAGGCTTGTATGTTATTTAGGGGTTGAATGAAAATTGCTAAACCCTCATTATTGGCCTGTTAAAGGGGTTACATGAAACACTTGCCAAGTTTCCCCGATTCCCTGGGAAACCCATAAACGGCAGCGATTTTATGTTTAGAAGAAATGGGGGCCATCCTATAGGTGACGTATGTGTACCGGAAGTTTCAAGTGTGTGGATTAATTATGTCGCTTTAAAAATAATTACTGAATACTGGATTTTTTCCTAATACGAGTATTCCTAATATATATGTTATAATATTCCTTATAATATGTTTTATATATGAGGCGTGCAGTTTGTATTCGCGGTCTCCTCGATGAACTATGCGAGGCACGTTGTTTACATTTAAATTGAAGCAGGAAGCATGTCGCGAGTAAAGAGAGAGAGAGAAAAAATGTAAAGGAAAGACAGGGAGGTTAACCAGACATTAGCTCCGGTTGGCTACCCTGTACCGGGGGAGGGGTAAAGGGATTCGACAGGAGAGAGAGAGAAAAAGTAAGTACAAAAAAGGGGAAAAAGGGAAAGAAAAAGAATCACACACACACACACACACAAAACAGAACTGTTTCTGTGGGCATTGTCACGCAGTCTGCGAAGGCGTTCTAGTGTTGAATAGTGTCAACGTCCCATCCTACGTGGTCGCGAGTGAAGAATTTGTTTATTTTGTGTAGGCTAATGACAGACTTTGCAGCAAGCTACTTATTCACGAGTTCCAGATTGTAATACTGTGGTTATCCACAATGTCTACCAGAGTCATAAGACAACTGTAAAAGACAGCGAGTTCAAATTCGGTTAATATGAATGGCATGTTAAGTGTAATGTGTGGCGAAACATTTACGTTCCTGGCCTAATCAGAAGCGTTGCAAATAATTACTGAACCCTCGTATTTTTTTATTTTTATTTTTTGGAATGCGTTGTACGGTGTTCGTAGTTATCACTGAAGTCCTCAGTGAAATAAACATGGCACCTTGATTCTATTTGGTGAAATTAAGGTACACGTATGTTATGGGTACATTGTAGGAAAAGTTCAAAATATGTGGGTTAATTGCGGCCTTTGCAATAAATTACGCATGCGAGTGCTCCGGAGTTGTATGAGTAGGTATTACGAGCGGCGCAATTTTAGCCCGCTTACTTGGCATAACAACAAATGGCACCAAAACCAAACTGAGTGAAAATGGGGGGAAGAGCTAATTAAATGGCAAATCTGTGTGCGAATATAAATGCGTGCCGTGGATGAAATACAGCCTTTGCATTGAAGACGTCCTTTCCCTTTGCCGCCGCGTCGACTCGGCAATGAGCGAGACCGATCGCGTTCGACACATTTTAAAAGGCATTGGACACGTTGCGTTTAACGCACTAGCAGTTAAAAACCCCACCACCGTAGACGATGTCATCGCGACCTGCCAGCATCTGGATACCCTACAAGCCATCCGGTTACAGCCAGACGTCTGTGACACGCGATCTTCTTCGGATGCCGATTTGCGCACGTTGATTCGGGCTCTGATCCGCGAAGAGCTTCAAGCACAAGGCCTGTCGTGCTCTGCTGCTCCTCCAGCTCACTCTACGTCCACTGGGCTACGAGACATCATCAAGGACGAGCTGTCTTCCTTGGTTTCCGCTGTACGCCCTGACCCTCCGACACCACCAAATTCGCCACTCACGTACGCCCAAGTTGCTGCCATGCAGCCTTCCGTCGCTCAGCGTGCCCTTCCGGTTCCTCAGAACGACATCGCAGCCTTTACACCACGTGCACCTGTACCTGCATTTCACGCCCCCTGCCGCTCCTCCCGACCAATCTGTTATTATTGTGGCATTCGAGGCCACATCTCGCGGTTTTGTCGAAAGCGCCAGCAGGACGAACGCCGCGGCTACGATGCTTACGAGAGGGATCTGGTGTCCTTTCCGAGCCAATGCCAGCGCCGCCCTTCAACACGTTCCTTCTCCCCACCCGCTCCATCCGACGCTCCTCGAAACTACCGTCCAGGACGCCGCCGCTCTCCTTCCCCTCTCCGACGCTCAACATCGCCTCTCCAGCCAGTCACCCATATCGACTACCACTCGGAAAACTAGATGGTGCAGTTTTTGGAGGGGAAGCTGCATCGCTCGGACAAACAACATCTCCTGAGAGCCCGGCCAATTTCTTATTAGTGTATGCTGAAGGTGTGCCTGTTCGAGCATTAGTTGATACGGGAGCCGCTATTTCTATTATTCATGCCGATTTGTGCTCTCGTCTACGCAAGGTCACTACACCTTACCATTGCACTCCTTTACGTAGCGCGAATAACCTTACGATACGGCCATCGGCACAGTGTACCGTTCGAGTTTTTATTGATGGGATTCGCCACCATATTCCGTTCGCAGTGCTGCCTTCCTGCGCTTATATGCTCATTCTTGGTTGGGACTTTCTTTCTGCCGCTGCCGCTTTCATCTCTTGCCGACAGCGCCCTGTCCACATGCGCGAGACCGATGACACCGACAAGGGGCCTCAGTCCCGCCACCGTCTGCGAACCGTAGCCGATTGTGTGGTCCCACCTGGCGACGAGCAACTTCTTGTGATTGCTTCCGACGTAATTGACAATGGCGATGTTCTAGTCACCCCATCAGCCCGTTGCCTCTCCAAAGGAATTGCACTAGCGTCGAGTCTCGTTCGATTCATCAAGGGCACGGCCCTTCTCACAGTACTCAACGTCACAAATGAGCCGATTTTGCTTCCCAAAGGTGCTGTCGTGGTTTGCGGTGTGGACACACAGCCTGTCTCGGTGATGGCTTCGAGTACTGGTACTGCAGAACCACGCCCACCTACAGCTGCTGCTCCTGCTACTGCTCTCGCCAGCGCAATCAGTACGGATCTGACTCCGCAGCAAGCACATCAACTACTGGCCTTGTTGTCGAAACATAAATCTTCCTTCGACGTACACTCACCTCTCTTGGGACAGACTTCAGCGGCAACTCATCGCATACACGTCGATGGAAGTTCTATTGTCCGCCGTCGACCATATCGCGTTTCTTCCGCCGAACGCGAGATAATCGACAAGCACGTTGCCGACATGCTCGAGCGAAATATCATCCGCCCCTCCGCCAGCCCTTGGTCGTCACCCGTCGTTTTGGTGCGCAAGAAAGATGGCTCAGTGCGATTTTGTGTTGATTACCGTGCCTTGAACAAAATAACCCGAAAAGACGTATATCCTTTGCCTCGCATTGACGACGCCTTAGATTCATTGCAAGGCGCGGAATACTTTTCCAGTCTTGACTTACGCTCGGGTTATTGGCAAATTCCGATGCATGAGGCCGACAAGGAAAAAACTGCCTTTGCAACACCAGATGGACTATACGAATTTAACGTCATGCCTTTTGGCCTCTGCAATGCACCAGCAACCTTCGAACGAATGATGGACACTGTTCTGCGGGGCCTTAAGTGGAAGTCTTGTTTGTGCTACCTTGACGACATAGTCATATTTTCTTCAACCTTCCAACTCCACTTGCAGCGCCTCGATGAAGTTCTGACGTGTCTCTCTGCTGCTGGTCTTCAGCTGAATACCAAAAAGTGCCACTTTGCCAGCAAGACTATTAAAGTACTGGGCCACCTCGTAAGCAAAGACGGCATTCGGCCTGACCCCGAAAAGATTACCGCCGTCCTACGCTTTCCGAGGCCCCAACGCTCCAAGAACTTCGCAGCTTTCTTGGCCTGGCTTCTTACTTCCGGCGCTTCATACGTGACTTTGCTACCATCGCGGCTCCGCTTCACCGACTCCTCCCTTCAGGAACTCCATACGTATGGTCAGACGAGTGCCAAGCGGCTTTTGACACTTTAAAGCGTGCCCTCACGTCTGAGCCAGTGCTTTGTCATTTCGATGAGTCCGCTCCCACTCTATATACTCCATACTGATGCCAGCGGCCATGGAATCGGCGCTGTTCTTTTGCAACGACAACGTTTTGAGGAACGCGTGGTCGCATACGCAAGTCGGACGCTAACATCGGCCGAGAAAAATTATACAATCACTGAGCAGGAGTGCCTCGCCGTTGTTTGGGCCATCCAAAAATTCCGACCGTATTTACACGGCCGTCACTTTACGGTCGTGACCGACCACCATGCTTTATGCTGGTTGTCGACGTTAAAGAATTTATCTGGCCGTTTAGGTCGCTGGATACTTCGTCTGCAAGAATATGACTTCGACGTCACGTACAAATCCGGCAAGAAACACAACGATGCAGATGCTCTCAGCCGCTGTCCGTTACCACCGCAGTCCGACGTTCCCGGCCAGCCTCCATCCGTCACCGAGCCTGTAAACGCGTGCTCTGCAGTTCTTTCACTCGCCGCTCTCAACGGTCTTCCTTCTTTCCACCCTGAGACGTTCGCGTCCCACCAACGCGACGACGCTTACTGCCACTCAATTATGGAACGCCTTCACGGCTCATCTCGTCCTCCTAACGCGCGAGCCCGTCGCCAGTTACAGAACTTCAAGTGTGAAAAATCAATCCTCTACCGGTATGTCTTCCATCCCGAAGGACAGCGTTGGGTTCCTGTCGCTCCTCGATCACTCAGGGAACAGATATTGAAGACATTTCATGATGATCCCACGGCTGGACATCTCGGCTTTCACAAGACCTATGAACGCATCCGCAGTCGTTTTTCCTGGCCTGGACTTGCCACCTGCGTAGCGAAATACGTCGCGTCTTGCTCGCTCTATCAGCACCGCAAACGGCCCACTTCACCTCCGGCTGGACTGCTGCAACCTCTTCCCTGTCCTGACGCTCCATTCGCAGTCATCGGGATTGACCTCTACGGACCGCTGCCATTATCAGCTAGCGGCAAGAGATGGGTCGTCACTGCAGTTGACCACTTGACCAGGTACGCCGAAACAGCTGCGCTACCTTCAGGATCCGCGGAGGAGATTGCGACTTTCTTCCTGGAAGCCATCTTTCTACGACATGGAGCGCCACGCGTTCTTTTTAGTGACCGTGGCAAGGCGTTTCTGTCGAAGCTACTCGAGGACGTCCTCCGCACATGCAACACCATCCATAAGACGACTACCAGCTACCATCCTCAGACTAATGGCCTCACAGAGCGCTTCCATCGAACTCTCTCTGACATGATCTCCATGTACATCAACGCTGACCACACCAACTGGGATACCATCCTGCCATTCGTGACTTTTGCCTACAACACCGCTGCACAGCGCACTACTGGCTACTCACCATTCTTTCTAGTTTACGGGCGTCGTCCGACCTCTCTCCTCGACGTCTCTTTTTTTTTTTTTTTTTTGATGCCCCCGTGAAATCGTCGGCGTCATTGAGTGAGCAGTTAATATCTCGCCTTGCCGCGTGTCGCCATCGCGCCCGCCTCAACACCGAGGCAAGTCAACAGGATAGGAAGACTCGCTACGATGCATTTCACCGCGTCGTTCAGTTCAGCCCCGGCGATGAAGTGTTATTGTGGACACCCACTCGTGTTCCTGGCCTGTGCAAAAAGTTTCAGTGGCGTTTTATAGGGCCCTACACTGTTGTAGAGCAAACTTCGCCAGTGAACTACCGCGTCACTCCCGTTGTCACGCCTTCCGATGGCCGCTACCGTGGCACAGAAATTGTCCACGTTTCGCGCCTAAAGCCCTTCCAACGACGTACCGCACCGCTATAACCAGCGGCCAGGTTGGCCGCTTTCGCGCGAGGGGGTAATTAGTGTGAGCAAAATATTAATCCTTCATCTTCGTCACCTGTACATAATCATCATCACTGTGCGCGTCGTCTTCGTTCGGCGCGTGGCTCAGCCAAATAAAGGCGACGAGACAACAGCTGTGCTGCTGCCTTACAATATATATATATATATATATATATATATATATATATATATATATATATAGACTCAGGATGATCAAAGTTAAGTTGAGAGCTTTTTTATTTTTTTAATTAGGCGCTACGACGTACGTGAAGACCACCTCTATAGTAGGGTTATGTGGCAAGGGGGACACAAAGTGAGATGACAATTATCGCTGTTCGCCGTGCAATAAACAAAAATTGAATAATTAACTTTTCACTGGCTGCAGTAAGCAGGTACGTTTGTATTGAAAAATTAGAGGCAGTCGTGTTTCTACAGAGTTCCACTTGGCATAATTCTTCTAGCGCATCCGTGTTTTGAGATATCTAACTGCGAAGTTTAATTGCCGTTCACATGATGACGCATGGAAGGCACTGAGGACCAGCGCAAAACTCGTCCCTTATGTGACACGCGTGCGGCGTTTAGTCTGACAAATGGGACGGAGCCCCTTTCACTCTCGGCTGGCTAATCGCAAAGTCGGAACTGCTATCAAAACACGGAACCGCGCAGCCTGTAACGATGCTAGCTTCTGTATACCGAGATAAGGGAGGAGCTTTGCGCCGGTCGTCACCGGCTTGCATGCGTAATCATGCGAACGGCAATTAAGCTTCGCAGTTCGGTATCTCGAACTGTTCGAGTAGGGTCATCGTGTGAGGCCTGCAAAACTTCAACGCGAAGAGAGCGCGGTACAACGGGAACCCATCGATGGCCTTCCGGGTGAAAAATGTAACGTTAGAGCACGTCGTCTTCGAACTTGAATAGTTTGAGCTGTTGCCGTAGCCTGGCATTGGGTGGAGATGAAACACCGCTAAGGCGATTGATGATACCATGTCAACAAGAATCGGCGCGCTGGTGAGGGGAAAGCACTGAAGGGCGGTTTGAATGAGTCAAAGAGGAAATTGGTGTAATAGACGATGCGCCCTCCGTGCGGCCAATGTGACAAGGCGATCTGATGTGATCCGATGATATATATATATATATATATATATATATATATATATATATATATATATATATATACACGTTACGTCGCGGAAGTCACATTTAAAGCTGTATATTTACAATATATACAAGAGAGGCAACGACACATAAACAAGACGGCTGGCGAGACTGATGCTGCACCATGGCGTCCATAAGAGGACAACGGAGCCAGGAAGATATCGAGCGTCTCGTAACGGATCTTCTGCGCGACCTGAGACTCGGTGAGCCGGGAGCTAATAATCTGGCGCGCCGCGTGAGCCCGGGCGAATACTTCTTGAACATATTCAGTGGGATTGTTCGTCGAGGAATGAAGCAGTGTGTCAAAGGGCAAAGTAGGGTGGCGGCCGAACAGAAGGTAAAAGGGTGAAATACCAACGGTCTCGTGACGGGACGAATTATAGGCGAAGATCACGAAGGGTAACGTGCTGACCAAATCACTGTGGCTGCCAGAAACGTACATATAAACAGCATTTCTGTCAACGCGCGATTGAGTTGCTCCGTGAGTCCGTTTATCTTCGGGCGGTGGAAAGCTTGTGCTCGGCAGAACAGGAGCGGTCTTCAACAACGCGGGACAAGAAGGTGCGGCCCGATCAGTGTGCCGGGGTGCGCCGTCATGTAAAAGAAAATCCGCTACCTCCGTCGCACAGCTTGTGCGCAAAGCTCGCGTGATCGCATACCGGGTCGCGACAACGACCCACTTATTGCCAGATTTTGAGGTCGGAAAAAGGATGAGGAGATCGAGAACCGATGCGAAAGAATGTTTCTCAGGGCACATCGATGGGGTGAAGGCGTCCAGCGGGCAGCAGATTTTTTGCGGCGCTGACAGAGCACACAGGCTGCAACGTATCGGTGCACAGAGCGGTACAGGCCTGGCCAGTAAAAGCGGCGTCGTAGTCAATACCGGCTTAAAACAACGCATATAACGAGGAAAGTAGATCAAAATTTCGACGCTTATAAGTGGCTCACTGGAAATGGCCTACTGCATATGCGGCCCGCATTTAGACGGCCCAGAGCAGGGCCGCTTCGAAGACGGCATGCATAACCCCAAATTTTTATGCGGTATTTCAGATCAAATCTGTCCTGCTTACTAGGCGGCTCAAATATTATGCGGCCCAATGGGTTATTTTATGAATACAATAAGTTTTATAATTATAGACAGGTGCCGCTCAGAGTGGTATTGCGTGCTGTTTCGTATACATAGCATAGAACCACATCATAGGAAATTGATAACACACAGCACACAAGCATGGAAACGCACATTACACAAACATGGAAACACTGGGAATCGAACCCGGGTACATCGCGTTAGAACCAAACACGCTAACCACTACACCACATCACTATACGCTGGAGCAGAGGACTCGCATAGCTATTTGTAGATACATTTTTGCTTCCGAGGCTGTCGTTTTATGTCGATCGATCACCGTCGGCGATCGTGCGTGGTATACATATAGTTTGCGTAACTCTTACCGATGCTTAGGTGGTTGGTGATAATAAAGATGTATATAAATGAGTAGCAGCATACGAATACCGCTTTCAACAACTGTCATGTGGGCGGAAAGGCTACACGGGATAAGATTACGGAGCATGGGATATGTGCGAAAAGAAAATCTGCTTCGCCAGGCGAATGTTGGTGAATGTTTTGTCTTTATTCGCTATGCTGCGGATTGTTCGCTGCAGTCGCTGTTTAACCGGGAACTCGGCTTTGTCTCAGAAACTTTCAACCTCGCTCACAAGGTTCTGTCGGTGTTCTGTGGTTCAGTTACAATTGATCCGCCGCTAACATGCACCTGTAACTACATTTAAGTGCGCTTGCTTCAAGGTTGCTCTGTTGCGTTGCCTCGACGGTATAACGGTAATATGGCTCCGCTATTCTGAGACGTCGAATAAGTGGACGGGATTTTGCCGGCACATCTACGTTTGTTGAACCAACAAACATCATTGCAAGAGCAATTATATGGACACTCCAAGCGGATTTCTGGCGTCGCCGTGAGGTTCTGTATAAAGTCCAAGGGCGATAAAATCATCGCCGCGCGCCGTATGCTGTATATGTGCGAGAGACACACATACAGCATAGGGAGAGCTAACGCACGGCGGAGAGCATACGCGACGTCTCCGTCGCGCGAAAGGTCGTAGCGAGGGAGGGGGCGCCGTTGTGCTCCGGAACCAACTGCGCATTTACCGACCCGGCGCAAGGGGATCTGGCGATTCAATCTCGCGCGCGAAAGGAGGAAAGTGGGAAGGCAGCGCGGGAGGGAGGGGGTGCGGCTTCTACTCTGCCAGCAACTGCGCACTTGTACTTTGCGCTGCTGTGAGCGGTGCGCGCACCGTATCTTGAAAGTGATCTGCACACAGCTCCTACCTTTGCATGTGCAGTGCTTTCGCCGCTCAGTTTCCGTTGGAGAGACCGCACGAACCTTCGCTCTCTGCTGCTGCCGCGCTTGCTCAAGCCAGCGTTTTGACAGCGGTTGTCTGCGGTCATCGAGCGTGATCTATCCATGTTTGCTTGTGCGCGGTGACAACATGCTTGTTAATTCAGTTATATGCGAATGTGTCCAAGTTTATACAGCCGATAAAACTAATATCCTTACTATGTACAACTCTACTAATTTGCTATCGCAATTGACGCTTCGCCTTTCGGGCGAAACTGCGACTTTTTTCTTTCTCCCTCATGCATTGCCCACAAGCTTTTGCTTTGTAACACTGTCTCAACGCTTCAGCGCGCTTTTTGCGCGCCAAATTTGCAGGGCTGCATATAAACGTTTCGTCAGCTCGCGGCCGCATATAACGGGCCTGGCCTGTCGCCGCAGCTATTGTCACGCATAATATTGCTTGAAAGTCCGTTTATATGTAGTACTTTGCGCTGGAACGAAAATATACCGCATATGTGCAGGACGTTATGCGCGACTTGACTAAGAGTGTAGGTATACGCGAAACGCAAAGGCGGCCTGCAGTAGGGGCGCCATGCAACTGCTCAAGAACTGAGGTCCGGAGATGGCGCGGGACAACGAGTAAACATGCTGGTCCTTCAGGGCGCAAGCTGCGACGGTAGAGAACGTCGTCGCGGAGCACGAACATGCGTAGCGTGGGCTGTCCAGAATTGAGACGAACACGTAAGCAGCCATCGCGCCGTTGTTGTGCGAATGTCTCGCAGATCAGAAATGATCAGGACGCAAGAGTCGGTGTCATGCGCATCATCTTCAGGGCGGTCGACACCATGACGGGAGAGACAGTCGGCGTTCTTGTGGAAGCGGCCTGACTTAATTGTATAAAACAGCAAATGAATATTCTTGGAGCCGTAGCAACCATCTGCCCGATCGTCAAGTGAGGTCTTGCAGTGACGAGAGCCAGCGCAAGGCGTGGAAAATGTGCGGCCGGACAAGTAGGGGCGTAATTTGGCTACTGCCCAAACTAACGCCAGGGACTCCCGTTCAATAATTTGAAAATTCCTCTCGGCGGGTGGCAGGAGGCGGCTGGCGTACGCAATTACGCGCTCTGCGTTACGCTGCCATTGAACGAGTACAGCCCCAATTCCATGGCCACTGGCATCTCTGTGAAGTTCGGTGGTGGCAGATGGATCATAATGAGCCAGCAATGGGGGAGCCGTTAGCAAGTGTACGAGGGCGGACAAGGCCCCATGTGAAAGTAACGTCCTTCTTAAGTAAGCCGGTAATATGGGTGAGCGGTTTCGGCGAAATTCTCGATGAAACGACGGAAAGACGAGCACATGCAGTCCTACAACGCTTGTTACATCTGCGGTGGAAGACGGAACAGGAAAGTTCTGGGCAGGCCCGAATCTTGTCAGGGTCGAGTTGAACACCAGCGGCACTGACGCTGCCAAGAACGGTAATTTGACGACGTCCAAACTGGCACTTGGAAGAGTTCAACTGCAGGCCGGCGCGTCGGAAAACAGCAAGAATGGCCGACAGATGCGTGAGATGATTTGCCAAAGTTGGTGAGGAGGATTAACGTTGCGAGTTGGGCGTGTTGGTATACATTATTACAGAACGAGCGAGGGAGGGCGAAGTTCAGCACTCGTCCTGGTCGTTTCTTTGTGCCGTCCCTGTGTTTTATTGCGCTGCAGTTCTGTAATTGGTGAAGAGACTATAGCATCGTCTAGATAACACAGACATGTGGACCATTTATAGCCGCGAAGTAAGGAGTCCATCATTCTTTCGAAGGTTTCCAGGGCATTACAAATGCCGAACGGCATAACATTGAATTGGTAGAGGCTGTCAGGTGTTACGAAGGCAGTTTTCTCACGGTTTATGTCATCTACCGAGATTTGCCAATAGCCTGATCGAAGGTCTATGAACGAGAAGTACTTTGCTTCGTGCAAGCAGTCTAAAGCGTCATCAATACGCGGCAAGGGGTAGACATCCTTGCGAGTGATTTTGTTGAGGTGTCTGTAAACGACACAAAAGCGCCAACTGCCGTTCTTCTTCTTGACAAGGGCAACAGGGGACGCCCACGGACTGCAAGATGGCTCGATAACGCCTTTAGTGAACATCTTATGGACTTCTCGTTGGATCACTTGTCGTTCAGCATGTGAAACACGGTACGGCTTTCAGCGTATCGGATTGGTGCCTCCTGTGTGAATACGATGGATGACCACCGATATCTAAGCTAAAGGGCGGCTGTCAATGTCAAAAATGACGCGGTAAGTTTCCAAGGGACAGCAGCTTGTGCAGGAAGGTCAGGTGCGATCATCTTGCTAAGTTCGTCGATGAGAGTCAGAGGCTCCTGTAGAGGCCGACAGAATTTAGGCCTCAAGAGCCGATATCTCGCAATCGTTAACAGGCGAGACGTCGCCAAAGGACATGCCTCTCGGAACAATTTGAGTCGAGCAGGTAAAATTAAGGAGCGGGAGCGAAGTCTGATTGCCTGTAACAGTGAGCACGGTATGAGGAACAGCCACATTCCTTTCAAGCAGTATGTCAGCGGAGGGACGTAGCACATAGACGCCATCAGGAACAGGTGGGAACGACATTAGAGTGACGTACGCAGTGGCTTGAGGCGACAGGCGGATATCTTCGGGAGGGCATGGTTGTGGGACTGGTGGAGTATATAGCAGCCGTGGGGCAGATCAAGCTGAATGACGCTAGACGCGCAGTCAAAGAGGGTTGAATGGAACGATAAAAAGTCTAAGCCGAGTATAACGTCGTAAGGGCGCATTGTTCCAAAACGGCAAACAAAACAGTCGTTAGGTGCCCCGCGATGACAATGCGAGTAGTGCACATACCAAGCACGGTAGGCGTTCCGCCGTCGGGACGCGGAGGATGCGTCATGCAGCGGGTGTGAGACTTTGTTCAGGCGTCGGCGCAAGTGGGCACTCATCACGGATATGTGCGCGCCAGTGTCAATGAGTGCTGGGACACTGCCGCCATCGACTACAACGCCCATCAAGTTCTGTTCGGTCGGCAAAGTGATCAGAGGGTTTTGCGGTCGAGTCGTCAATGCAGCGTCACCTTCGGGGGCTGCATCATTTAGGTTTCCGCAGGCGGACGTCGGGGCTACATCGGGGACGGTGCGCGACGAGCCTGAGGCGATAGGGATGAAGGTCGACGAGCTGGTGACGTCGGAATGACGACGAGGAACTGTTCCAAGGGGCACGAGCGTCATTGTTTGGCTGTTGCGGTTCAAATGGCGGCTGGTAAGGACGCTGGCTCTGTTTGGGGCGATAACAACTGGCGAATGGTGGTCGTCGAGGGGAGGAGACAGTGCGGTTATTACAATGGCGAGCAGCGTGACCGATACGCTGGCAGGCAAAACATATTGGCCGATTGTCTGCGGTTCGCCTCTCGGCTGGATTTCAGTAGCGTGCAGGCTACCACTGACCAGTCGATGGGCAAGGAGCATGAGACAGCTGTGAAGCGACAACAGCACATACAGAATGAACTCCAAGATTAGCGAATTCTTCGTGGTCTATTATTGCCTGCACAAATGGTGCTGCAGGCAAGTTGTTCGGCTCACTGGGTCGGAAAAAAAAGGGCTGCAGGAGCCATGTCTTCAAGTTCTCGCCACACTATCCGCGTCAGGTCATCTGATGATGATGGTCGCTGCATTCCTAGCCTGTCACAAGAGGATGTCGCAGCTGTGTTCGGCAGACGTGCGAACGGCGTTGGAATGTGGCGGCTCTTGGCCTGCTCAAAGCGTTGACACTCTTTAATGATGTCCTGTACTGTTCCGCAATTTTTGCACATGAGCAGGTTGAAAGCATCGTCAGCCAGTAGCGCACCCAGGATCTCTGCCAGGGAGGGGGGGGGGGGGGGGAGAAGCAAGCACTTTGCATAATATGCAATTTCCTTACTTTAGCCAGAGGAATCCAACAGCAAATAAAAGGCCTAACAATTCTAATAATAATGACACAAAAAATGATGACGATGTTTATTTCTTCAGCGTGTTACTCAAGGTAAGTTAAGAGTGAATGAATAAGTACAAGACAGTGATCGAGTGTTTTTGTTAATCAGAAAAATTCGACCTCAAACCACCTCCTCAATTGTAATTACAATGTGAGCAGAGCACTGAAGGTACGCGTTGAGCTGGTGGGGCTGGACGCATGGGGGGGGGGGGGGGGGGGTTACAACACCCGAAACCCACCCCGTCGGTGCGCCACTGTTGTCAGCGATCCCCTTCAGTACGTGCCCAACCTTGTCCGACTCAGGCATATCGCTGTCGGCCTTAAGGCACAGAGCCAGCACGTCCTGGATGTAAGAGACGTATGATTCCTTGGACGTTTGGACGCGGGTCGCTAGTTCTTTCTTAGCGGCACATTTCCGCCCGGTGGGACGGACGAACCATTCCATCAGCTTCTGCTTGCACGTGTCCCAGTCGTTCCTCATGCTTATCATACCACACCATTGTCGTGCCTTGTAGGCAGAACACTGTGTTAATTACCCAGCATAATCGTCGGATTCCATTGCTTGTGGGCATTTACACGCTCATACGTGGCGATCCAGTCTCCTATGTCAAGATGGTCGGTGCCGCAGAATGTTCCTGGATCCCGCGGCTGAGCCAGGACAACCGTCGGGGTTGTGGCGCTGATGCGGGCCGCGCCATTTCGGGTCGCGTTTCATCCGTCATGTTGTCCTGTTCGAGGTGACGACCAGTGCGGCTCGAGCTCCGTTGTTGTTTCTCGTGGGTACCCCGCACCTCTCACCAATTTTTTACGTTCCGGAAGTCACATATACAGGTGTATTTACAATATATACGAGAGAGGCATCGATACATAAACAAAATGGCTGGCGGGATGTAGATGTAGATCCTTGGGATATACTGGCATGTACCCACTCCGGGGAATTGCCCAAGAACCGGGTAGGTCGCAATAAAATGTCCAATAGGGTATAAAATTTTATACTGGCTAAAACGCCAGAATTCACTTCAATTCAAAGTGAGCAGATGAGTATACGCTTCATGCAGCGTAAATGACCGAAAATGAAGAGGGCCGCCTCAGCCGAGGATATATACACAGACAGCGAGCACAAACGACAGTGGCGAATGCGCGATATCGCGGACACGCCTGACGAATTCCCGGTGGTGCTGACTTATTGGTCTCGGGAAATTGAGCAGCGACCATAGGTGGGAGAAATATATTGCCAAAGTCTGGTTAGATATTCGCGATCCCGAGTGCGCAATGAGATGAACTGAACGAGTAATTTGACTATACATGTACAAGTTTATTAAGGCCTTAGGTGTCTATGTTGACAGTGTCCTTGCGGTGACCTTGGCGAAACTGCGCCGTGGTGAAAAATGGCCGACGCGGCAAAGAGTAAAAACACGTGTAAAAGGATTGGGGTCACATTTCTCACGGAGGTTCCTACAGAAAAAGTAAATTAGTGGCTTTGAAGAGAAAATGTGGTACCATTGGTATGGGTGGCAATCGAACCCGGGCCTCCGCGGTGCGTGACGAGCACGCTTCCCTGAGGCTGCTCCACGGCGTACTAAAGGTGTGCCTAGTGCGTGCCTGATTGCACACGCCACGTGGTCACAAGGACACTGCTCGCGCGGTCGTCTTCTTCCACAGCTGGCAGGCTTCACGTTTTACAAATGTGTAACACTTGCTTGTTATGTACAAACATGGAACTGCATGGACTTTCATGGCGATTTCCTTCAATTTTTCAATATAAAATGTGCCATAAAATTTGTTATTGCTTTTGTGATTCTTTCAAATGAAGTCTTGGCCTTCTGCAGTGACGTACATTTTGGTGGCTTTTTTGGGGGGGTGGGTGGTTGAAGAAAAAGAAAACACTGCACGTACCGCACAGCGCACGTGTCACAGATACGCACCGATATTCGGCGCCTCTGAGTCCTGATGATGGAAACCATCTGGAAAGTCAGCGTGCACGTGCGCACAAAGTTTATCTCAAATAAGTTAGGCAGCGGGATTTGAACCGCTGAGCTGGTCTCCCGGCCGAAACGTCTTCCTGTGCATGTAGAGGACGTGCTAATCACCCAGTGAGAGGAATTGCTCTCTAATGAAAAGCAAAGGACTCTGCCGCCTGTAATGTTGACGGTTAGTCCGAGACGGAGGTCTGTTGGTGAGTGCAGTGTTCGTACGAAGCCTGTGTCTTTCACTCGCGTACGTCGATCCCAAGCTGCATATCGCTGGTATATGGGATATGCACGTTGTAGTCATGCACACTGATACGCACCGGATAAGCGAGGCTGTCCTACGGTGGGCGGGCAAGGGACCGCAAGCAGCAGCAACAGCAGCAGCCTTCCATGAGCGACGATCACTGGCCACCGACCGCTCGTGTAGCCGAGCATCTCTGAGCAACGTCGCCGGCCACCGTGGACATATAGGCGTCACGGCCCGCCTGGCCGCCTTTGTTGGCGACGGCCACTGGGTCAGTGCTGGACAATGTCCGGCGGCGGGGCCTTCCGCCCGGTCACGCCGCTGTACTTGTCAACAAATGCAGCAGGGGACGCTATATGCAGAGCAAGAGACTAAGTAGCGAGGGCAATGCGCAAACATTTAGCGTTTGAATGAATGTAGGTCAACTCAAAAGGCTACGATTGTTGAAAATATTTTTAGGACGCCACGCCTTGAAGTAAAGTCGAGCGTGTGCCGAAAAGGACGATTCATAGCTGTTTTTATAACACTTGTTTGGCATAAAGTCCCTAGATTTTCTGCTCTTTTTTTAAGAAAGCAAAAAAATATCTAGGGACTTTAGTTTGGCAAGGAGACTCAGCAACCATATACAAGATGACGTACAGCTAAAACGAATTTTTGTGCGAGGCACAAGGCGAAGGAGACTAAGGGGAAAAATTGGCGCTAGAATTTCAGTGTTTGTTGCACACCACTAGAGTGCATCGGAAAGGATAAGTATTCTTCCTTCCCTATCGTTACATGACATGACATGACATTCCCTGTTACTACGCGTTTGTGGCCGCAGCTAAAGTCCCTAAAAAAGTTTTTTAGGGACTTTAGCCGCAGCTGCATTCGAGACACAAACTTCTAGTCACGCGTTTTCGGCACCCAAGCATGCCAAGGAAAGAGGTAATAACGCGATAGCCTTTAGGGCCCCGTGTCGCAGAATATCCGGCGTCCGCGTCGGCATTGCCGCCCGCGGCCGAGAGAATCATCCCCAACCACGCAGGCCCTCCAAATATATTTTACCACGAAAGTTGCTCACACTTTGTCTTGCATTCTTTACAAAGTTATTCTTCGGAATTTTGTGAGTGACAGTCCACAACCAATTATCACGAAACAAAACACCGACAGCGCATGCCTTTTATGCTAAATGTTCTCAGGCTGAAATATTAAAGGTGCAAACAATAAAAGGCCGACCCACGAAAGAGGCCGCGTTTCTACCAGAAAGCGCGCCTTCGTGCATAGCGTTCACTGCCAGCGTTTCCCGGTAAACATTACGGTTACATAAGCTGCAGTTGCCGGGAAGTGTGAGAAACAGTCAAGGATCTCTGAATGCTATCGCGTTTTGTTTAGTGCGTATCCTTGATGTGTTCAAGTATAAGAAACGTGCTCCATGCGTCGAGCTCAAGCTGTAGTTAGCAGTAAAATTCATTTATGAAAGAAAGCTTCAACTGCGCAGCAACATTGGGGCCAGTTGTATGGTCCCATAATTTGCAGGATTTCCAGTCCACCACATTTTCAGGCATGGAATGGTGCCTGACGCCGGCAAGAAAAAAAAGATATTGCCGAGAGCTAGTGGGGCTATACTACTTCAGGTGCAACCAAACTAGGAAGGCCCACTAGGCTTCATCAAAGTCACTCCATCACCAGAACAGGAATTGGCCTCCCCATGGTGCAGTATTCGGCCACTACCTCCCTCATGACTCCGACAATTAACCCATGGCCCTCAGTTCCCAGTGGCTGCGGAGCACCTGACCAAGGCGGTGGTCAGACCTGCTACGCGGCAGTGGGTGCTAAGAATCTCTGGGTCAAGACAGGCCGCCAATGGAAACTGAACCTGGCAACGTTCAACACGCGCACCCTCTCGAGTGAGGCTAGCTTAGCAGGGCTATTTGAAGAATTATCAGGCATTTCCTGGGATATTATTGGCCTTAGTGAGGTTAGAAGAACTCGTGAGGCTTACACAGTGCTGACTAACGGCCACGTCCTCTGCTACAGAGGTCTTCCAGATAAGAAAGAATCCGGGGTAGGATTTCTAGTGCATAACAACATAGCGGGCAACATTGATGAATTCTACAGCATTAATGAGAGGGTAGCAGTCGTCGTAATAAAGCTGAATAGGAGGTACAAAATGAAGGTAGAACAAGCCTACGTCCCAACCTCCAGTCACGATGATGAAGAAATAGAACAGTTTTATGAAGATGTTGAACTAGCAATGAGAAAGGTGCAAACTCAGTATACTTTAGTCATGGGCGACTTCAATGCAAAAGTGGGGAAAAAGCAGGTTGGTGAGCAAGCAATTGGCAACTACGGCATCGATTCTAGGAATGCAAGAGGAGAGATGTTAGTAGAATTCGCGGAAAGGAATAGGCTCCGAATAATGAATACCTTCTTCAGGAAGCGCAGCAACAGGAAGTGGACCTGGAAAAGCCCTAATGGAGAAACAAGGAATGAAATAGATGTCATACTCTCTGCCGATCCAAGCATAGTGCAGGATGTAGAAGTGTTAGGTAAGGTTAAATGCAGTGACCATAGGTTAGTGAGGCCTAGGATTTCTCTCAATTTGAAGAGAGAGAGAGTGAAATTAGTCAAGAGGAAACAGGCCAACCTAGAGGCAGTAAGGGTAAACGCAGACCAATTCAGGCTGGTGCTTGCAAACAAATATGCAGCTTTAGAAAAGGAAGATAGAGACAACATAGAGGTAATGAATGAAACCTTAACTAGGTTGATCTCAGAAGCAGCAATTGAAGTGGAAGGTAGGGCACCAAGGCAACCAGTAGGTAAGCTCTCCCAAGAAACAAAGGACCTAATAAAGAAACGGCAGAAGATGAAAATGTCCAACTCAAGAGATCAAATAGAATTCGCTGAACTGTCAAAACTAATCAACAAGAAAAAAGTAAGGGATATTCGAAATTATAACGTGGGAAAGATTGAGGAAGCCGTAAAATATGGACGCAGCTATAAATCAGTAAGAAGAAAGCTTGGCATAGGACAAAGCACGATGTATGCGCTGAAAGATAAGCATGGTAATATCATCAGCAATTTCGATGACATAGTAAAAGCAGCGGAAGAATTCTATACTGACCTGTACAGTGCCCAAAACAGCCAAGCTACTTTCATTCAAAATAGTAGCGATGAACCGGATACAGAGGCTCCTTCTATAACTAGCGCTGAAGTTAGAAGGGCCTTGAAAGACATGACCAGGGGAAAAGCTGCTGGAGAAGATGGAATAACAGTAGATTTAATCAAAGATGGAGGAGATATCATGCTTGAAAAGCTTGCGGCCCTTTATACGCAATGCCTCACAACTTTATGTGTACCAGAGAGCTGGAAGAACGCCAACATTATACTAATCCATAAGAAGGGAGACGTTAAAGAACTGAAGAATTATAGACCCATTAGCTTGCTTTCAGTATTGTATAAAATATTCACCAAGATAATTTCCAATAGAATCAGGGCAGCACTTGACTTCAGCCAACCAAGAGAACAGGCTGGCTTCAGGAAGGGATATTCTACGATGGATCATATCCATGTCATAAATCAGGTAATCGAGAAATCTGCGGAGTACAATCAACCCCTCTACATGGCTTTCATAGATTATGAAAAGGCATTTGATTTAGTAGAGATGCCAGCAGTCATAGAGGCATTGCGTAATCAAGGAGTACAGGGGGCATACGTGAATATCTTAGCAAACATCTACAAGGATTCCACAGCTACCTTGGTTCTCCACAAGAAAAGTAGAAAGTTACCTATCAAGAAAGGGGTCAGGCAAGGAGACACAATCTCTCCAATGCTATTCACTGCATGCTTAGAAGAAGTATTCAAGCTCTTAGACTGGGAAGGCTTAGGAGTGAGGATCAACGGCGAATATCTCAGCAACCTTCGGTTTGCAGATGACATTGTCCTATTCAGCAACAATGGAGACGAATTACAACAAATGATTGAGGACCTTAATCGAGAAAGTGTAAGAATTGGGTTGAAGATGAATATGCAGAAGACAAAGATAATGTTCAATAGCCTGGCAAGGGAACAAGAATTCAGGATCGCCAGTCAGCCTCTAGAGTCTGTAAAGGAGTACGTTTATCTAGGTCAATTACTCACAGGGGACCCTGATCACGAGAAAGAAATTTACAGAAGAATAAAAATGGGTTGGGGTGCATACGGCAGGCACTACCAAATCCTGACTGGGAGCTTACCACTGTCGTTAAAAAGAAAAGTGTACAATCATTGCATTCTACCGGTGCTAACATATGGGGCAGAAACTTGGGGGATAACAAAGAAGCTCGAGAACAAGTTAAGGACCGCACAAAGAGCGATGGAACGAAAAATCTTAGGACTAACGTTAAGAGACAGGACGAGAGCGGTGTGGATCAGAGCCACGGTGATCAGAGCACAAGCGGGGATAGCCGATATTCTAGTTGACATTAAGCGGAAAAAGTGGAGCTGAGCAGGCCATGTAATGCGTGGGATGGATAACCGGTTGACCATTAGAGTTACAGAATGGATACCAAGAGAAGGCAAGCGCAGTCGAGGATGGCAGGAAACTAGATGGAGTGATGAAGTTCGGAAATTCGCAGGCGCAAGTTGGAATGCGCTAGCGCAAGACAGCGGTAATTGGAGATCGCAGGGAGAGGCCTTCGTCCTGCAGTGGACATAAAATATAGGTTGTTGATGATGATGATGATGATGGTGATGATGATGATGATGATGATGGTGATTTGCAGGCTACTGCATGCAACTGTCACCCGCTACATTGAGGAAGCTGTTCCGGAGGGCGTCTATATTCGGAACCCGTGTGTGTGTAAACGTAAAAATGGCCCCGAAATGTCCTTAGTTTTTTAGGTGGCCAAGTCCATATACTATGAATTCCTTTCTTCGGTGACAACTCGCTCAAGTGCCGGAAATGCGAAGCTTTCTGTTCTGCAAGTAGCGACAACAGCTTTTTTGACGTATTGTACATGCGGTGTCCGGCGAAGGTCAGATTAATTACAAAATAAAAGGTTCACACGCCAAAACCGTGATATAATTATAAGGAACACCGTAATGAAGTACTTCGGATTAATTTTCACCACCTGAGGTTCGTTAAGGTGCACCTAAATTCAAGTGCATGAGCGTTTTTTTTTTTTTTCGGCCCCATTTCCATTTAAATGCGGCCGGGCTCACACCCGCGATCTCGAGCTTAGCAGCGCAACGTCATATAGCCTTTCACTGCAGAGCATACAATCGTCGGCAAATAACATTATTTTAACAAGCAATGTTGTTTATGAATAACAGGAACAAGAGTGGAGCGAGAACCAATCTCTGCGGTACACCCGAAAGGACATTAACAGTGTCAGAATGATTAAATTATGTATATTGTATGGCACAAACTGGTAGCCATCTGAAAGATAATTACTAAACCAGTAAATTACTGGACCATTATCAAGTTTTTCTGTAAGGTTAAAGATTAGTTTAGCGTGAGACACGCGGTAAAAAGCATTTAAAACGTCTAAGCAGATTACGTCCATTTGTGATTGCTCATTGACGGACACTTCAAAGCCGAGCCTTGCCTCGACAAGTTGTGTGACTGTTAGATAGTCCGTTCGGAAACCATGCAAAGAAAGGGAGATGGGGTTGCTTTCCGCGCGTAATTTGTTGTGTGTGATAATGCGCTCGGGAATTTTGAAAGTACAGCGCAGGTGAGAGAGATAGCTCTGTAGTTGGACCTTGGACGGGACTTCGGCGACGTACGCGTGCTCTGCATTAAAACATTGACGCAAGCAGGATCGGAGTAGTAAAACTAATTTAAATAAGCTTGATCCTGTGCGTTACTCGAATACATGAGAGATTAATGAAATGGTCTAAAAATACATTAGTTTATTACAAGTGCAAAATAAGGCAGTTAGTCTTTTCTGTATAGGAACGACAAAAGAAAAAAAATTCGCTCTTTGCCCCCCCGCACCCCCACTCAAGAACTAGTTGGTACGCCACTGCCAACATTTCCTTTTTCTTTTTTTTCCATTTTTACTGTAGCTACCTTTAAAGGGAACCTAAACCACCCAGAGGTCGAAATTTAGTTGTGGTGTTGCAGTTGTGCACGAGTCTGCAACGAACACGTAGCCACTAGAATTTTTCGAAATGGCGCCGTAATAGCGGAGTTCGAAACACGGTCCTCGCTCGTTTCGCTCTTTCCTTCGCTACGCTCCGTTCTTCGGCTGGTCTCTCCTCCTCGCCGAGTGCTCCTCCAAATGTCACGTGACATACGTCATCGCCAACGCGCTTTTCAGAACACTGGTCTCTCCTACGAAGACGGAGGCCCTACTGATACACTCAAGGCCAGCCTCCCACATCAGCGTCCACCAGCTGAGAATCGGCAAAGACCCCCTTCCGTGGAAGCAGACGGTGACCTACCTTGGCGTCATCATAGACCACCGGCTGACGTGAATCCAGGCTACTAAGGCCCCAAGGTGCGCCGAATACACGCAGCTGTGAGCCGACTCCTGCAACAAGGCCGAGGATGCTCCACCAAGTGGGCCCTGCGCCTGAACAAGACTGCAGCAACATCATCCTTGTTGTATGCCCTGCCGCTGGTCTCGCTAGCGCATGCCAGAAAAGACAACTAGAGAGCCTGCACAGCACGGTCACCAGAAATGTCCTGGGCACCCCAAGATCGCCCCAACACTGGCTGAGGCCGGTCAATGGCCACTGTCACTGCTCATGCTGCAGCGAGGGCTCGGGCACAGGCTGCGCCAGACGGCCATGCTCTCCTAGCAGCCTTTATGCCCCAACTGCCGATGGCAGTGCCTCTTCCTCCTGCACGCGTCTAGTTTCGTAACAAAACGTCGCTTTTTGCATTGAAGCACAAAATTAACTGGAACGCCAATGCATTTCTCCGCAAAGTTCGGGAATTAATATCTCGAAACTGGTGTCATCCTGAGAATTATTTCCAAGTGGATCCGCCTTGCGAACTCCACGGCTACAATTTGTAAATTGCAATATAGGCCACCAGGTAATTAGTCAAAAACTTAATTAGTGAACTTTTGTTGATTAGTCGATTATGCATTTCAATTTCTTGTGCAAGTAATGTCCGCCTCTTCGAGTAGACCAGCTCATTAACTAGAATTGGGCTATCTGCCACAGACAACCTTAAATAAATTTTGAAAGTGTTCGCTGAAACACCTTGTATATATAGGACCGACCTTGAAAATACTCCGATGCGCCCTAAGACGATGCGACCAAATGCATTTTTCTTACCATCGTATGGAGTGAGTCAGACTATTTTTGTGTTCTGATTAATTGGTTAATTAGTCAAGATTAATTAATTAACTTCCGAAGCAACAAAGTTAGGCAAGTAATTCCTATAGAAAAGACGTAGACTGGTCTGTCAAACGCCCAATTAAAGAGTTTCTAACTTTCTATCTATTCATAATTGGTTTTTGCCAGATTACTGCAGATGCCCGCGAAAAAAAAAAAAAACCACGTGACATACGCGCTTGCGCGCCGCGATTGCAGTGCTCTCATACTTCGCGCGTACGTTCGCGCGTACGAACGAACATCGAATTTAGCCATCACACATCGAATATATATATATATATATATATATATATATATATATATATCACCTGGGAGTGTTGCCATCACCCAAAAAGATCACGTGCTCGTGACGCCTGCGGCAGAAAGGATGTTCCACATCCGCCCCTAGGTTTGTGAGTGGTGGCGCTGGCTAACACTCCCAGGATTAGTTCTAGTTGTAAAGCATAAATACCCCAGAAAGTGGATAGATCAATGGTACCTATATCGCTCACATCGTGTGTGGGCAAACTAATGGAGGCGATGGTGCGAGATAGGGTCTCCGAATATTTGGAAAATCGTAACACTTTTGCAGACACCATGTTCGGCTTCCACCCACACAAGTCGGCACAAGGCTTATTATTACAACTCAACCATGACATACTACAACCGACGGAGCACCCTCACAACGACAAGGTTGTCCTGGCCTTAGATCTGAAGGGAGCTTTCGACAACATTTAACACAGCACTATCTTAGCACACCTGAGCGAAACCCATGCACTGTGGCACAAACACATTCACCTATATCAAGGATTTCTTGACGCATCGAGCCGCACTCGTCAGAATCCAAGACACTGAATATGGACCTTACGAAATGGGTACTAGGGGGATGCCACAAGGCGCTGCACTTTCCCCTCTACTCTTTAACCTTGCGATGGTGCATCTCCCGGCCCAGCTACAGGGTATCGAAGGCGTGCGGCACGCGCTGTGCGCCGACGATATCACCATCTGGGCCACAGAGGGAAATACAGGGCACATGGAGCAATGCCTGCAAGCAGCCGCTCACGTAGTGGATCGCTACGCATAGCGCTGCGGCGTCCAGTGTGCACCAAACAAATCAGAATTTGTGCACCTTAGACCATCGCCTAAGGACACTACACAAATACGCCTTTCTTTGGCTGGTGGCCCCATACACGAAGTCAAGGAAATTCGAGTTCTCGGACTCTTTATTCACAATCAAAGAAGAGTCGACACAACATTAGAAAAGCTCCGCAAGGTTGGGTACCAAGTGGGCCGAATGGTCCGACGTGTCTCCAACAAGAGAGGGGGATTACGAAGCAAGGACGCTGTGCGGCTAGCTCATGCATTCGTAACCAGCCGAATTCTATATTCGGTCCCCTATCTCCATCTGCGGAAGCATGATGAAGACAAAGTCAAGGTTATCCTCCGCAAAGTTATGAAGAGGGCCCGTGACCTTCCTGTCACAACTTCTAACGCGAGACTTCCCGCTTTGGGAGTGGTGAACACCTTTCAGGAGCTCAGGGAAGCCCACCTCATCAACCAATATACGCGTCTAGCTCAAACAAAGTTGGGACGGCATTTGCTTGACCGGCTCCACTTGAAACATGACTTTCGTATTCAGGAGTGGGTCCGAGTGCCCGAGCTCTGGAGACGCGCCGTCAGAGTTCGACCCATCCCCACAAAGATGGATGACCATAGTGGTCGTCGCCAGGCGAGATCGGACGTCTTGCAACGCCCCTATGGTAACAAACACGAAGTCTTCTATGTGGATGTGGCCGGTCCATGTCGTGGGGGGGGGGGGGGGGGGGGGTATATGGCAGCGGTCATCCACGAGGAAAAGCAAGTAGATGGGCTCACTTTCAAAGCCCCGGGCTCAACGCAAGCTGAAGAAGTAGCTATCGCCCTAGCTGAATCTGATCCCCGATCTCAATATATCATAACCGACTCGCGTGGGGCTTGTCGAAATTATGAAGCTGGTTGGGTCACCCCGCTAGCAGAACGAATATTGCAGAACTTTAGCAACGGAGGAATCGACCCCCCCCCCCCTTGCCTAGTCTGGACTCCGGTCCACCAGGGCCTAATAGGGAATGAAGCCGCGGACACGGCGGCCCGAAGACTCATCCACCGGGCGTCCCACTTAGAACCTGAGTACCTGGAACCCGAAGGCAACTATCTTCTTATTTTCAAAGACATCACGACCTATTACAAGGACACGCACCGCCAATACCCAACTCCTGCAAAGGGGCTGGGCAAGGCTGATGAACGCATATCTTGTTCCAACTTTTCACTAACACTTTATTGTGCCCGGTAATCTTAAAACATTTCGATTTTTTCCTTCAGTGGCAAGTGTCAATACTGTGGGGAGGTGCGTGACACTTAACACATGGTTTGGGCTTGCCAGCTCAACTCAGCTCTTCACCCCAACCCGAGAGGAGTGGGAGGCGGCCCTGCGTGGTTGCTCAGACCTTAAGGTCCAAAAGGCCTTGTTTCGGAGGGCTAAGCTGGCGGCTGGTACCAATGGGGTCCCGGATTGGGACTCCACCCATTGCGAAGCCTTCTAAGGGCTCCACCTTTCTTTTTTGTTTTTAATAAAGGCTTTCAAGCAAGCAAGCAAGCAAGCACCCTATGGCGGTGTACCGTAGCGACCATAAGGCCATGATCCCTGTAGTCACTAAATAAATGAAAACCACCGGATTATATATATTTCTCATTCTTTATTAGTTCAAATAACCAATTACACCATCATATCTTAATAGTCATAATTGAAAATACATAATTCCCACCATAGTACAGCTTCGCTGGTCTTCCATCTCCAGCCCAGTGTAAGGGCTGACAGTTTTTCTATTGCCGGACGCGACCGTCGAAGAGTGAGCTTCGCTGTAAAAGCTTCTCTTCCGTGACATGTGACGACGACTGTCAAATCTGTAGCACGAACGAGAGCCGCGGTATACGTTCAACTCGGAGCCCGCGCCTGGCCGCTGCGCTGCATGCAGTGCATGTATGCGAGACGGTATCACGCGCCTCCCAGTCTGGACGCTAGCGGCATATGTTCTTTTTGTAGCGAGCGCTACATTGGCCGTATTCTCGCCGTTTCGCTGTGGTCGGTGGCCGCACCGCGAGCTGAGCCGTTGCCTAGCAACCGCCGCGGTGTTTGCCGGCGTTTGCGCGTTGCTGGCGTTGCATCGTTTTATATATATATATATATATATATATATATATATAGAAGGGGCGGCTCGGTGGGATTCATCGGCAGATATGGAAAGCGAGTCGGAGAGACTGAAAGAAGCCAGGCTTTGTCGTCGGAACGAATCCAAGAGGAGGCAGCGAGCCGAGGAGACGGAGGAAGAACGAGCCGCACGCCTCGAGAAGCGTCGTATAATACGAAGCGGCCAGGTGGGTGCATTCAGATGAGGATGGTTCGTCGTCTAGTTCGGCATCTCGTGCCAGGGCCGCGGATCAACGACGGAATGAAACACCAAGATAAACAATAACATTAACCGCACCTCTCTCTATACGCAGACCCAGGCATAACTGAGTTAAGCCACAGCCAAGCTTTTTTTGTGCCACTTGATGCGACGATACGCGGGGGCGCCGAGCAGTACGGATGTCGGTCGGTTCTTTGCTTTATTGTGAGCAAATTTTTACGCCAATCGACGCATAAAGTCACAAGGAATCCGTGGATTGACTGTTTTTGACTGTTTGACTGTGTTTTTGACTGTTTTTCAAGACTTTTCTGTGTGGATCACGCTGTGCGCGAGTTAAGCCTAACCGCACTAGGGCTAACCTGCACTGTGGCGGCGGCGGCGGCCGCCGTGGAGCTCCTGCTTTGCCCAAGGGGCGCTGCGAAAATGGTGCTAAAGAGCGCCCTCTGTCCTGAACTGGGTAGTACCAGAGTCCTTCCATGTTTTGGAAGGACTTGGAAGGACTCTGGTAGTACCAAGCTCGTCGTCTGCTTCGGAAAGCACGATTAGGGTTCTCGGGGGGCAGGCGCCCTGTCAGGCTTTTTTGCCTTTTCGCCGATCCCCTAGGCAACTGTATATGTGTGTATATATATACATATATGTATGTATATATTTTATTGGTTGCCTGAAATAACCTTCAAACAATATGGACCCGCTACTTTCGGTTGTTTTGTACCACGGCCTGCAGCGAATATCGGGCGCCGAAGATTTTTTCAGGGGTGGCACGCTGCGTAAAGGCAAGAAATTATGCAACGCCGTATACGTGTACGCCGTT
Source organism: Dermacentor silvarum (assembly GCF_013339745.2). Taxonomy (NCBI): domain Eukaryota; kingdom Metazoa; phylum Arthropoda; class Arachnida; order Ixodida; family Ixodidae; genus Dermacentor; species Dermacentor silvarum. Next base: position 254,759,258 of record NC_051155.1, read on the forward strand.
CAATAAATAAGCCAGTGCTCAATACTACCCAAGCTGGTACTACCCAGATAACTTTTCTCGCCGCCACCAAGCAGCGCTACTATACCTCAAACTCCAGCGCAAGACGCCCATACCCCGCCAAAGGCGAACAGCATGTCCATGCAAATGCAAGTCTTTGTGGAGGGGGAGGACATCGCCCCCGAGGAATTTCAGTCTGCCGGTTGGTCTACGACCATCAATCGACGCAAGTCAAGGGCTAAGCCTACTTCCAGTACGTATAGAGTCGAGTACGCCGCCCGACAATGGGTCCCGCACAACTCAAGTCACTCATCGTTCACGGAAGGAGTCCCTCTACGCTCCAGGCCAAGCGGTTCAAGAACTCTACGACGATCGTGATACTATACGACGGTTTCAGTTCCCAACTACATAATTTGCGGCACGAGCATTTGATGACAATCAGACGCCTATTACATCTGCGGATGGGTCGGCCATCACGCCGACGTTTGCCCTAACCCAGAGAAGGCAGTATGTAGAAGCTGCGGTAAATCATTACCATGGAGGTCCACGATTCCAAGCCCGTTTGCAAGCTATGCAGAGGGCCTCATCCCACGGCGAACAAGAAATGCAAGAACGTTTTCAAATCCCGTACATCGTTCGTCACAGGAGAAGCGAAAGGCAGAGACAGGCGAGATCCGCCGCCACACTCGGCACGTCACCAGACTATGACGAAATTGAAGAAGACTTCCCACCGCTGGCGAAGACTGGCGAAGTGTCGCAGCAGCGCCGGAAGAGTCACTCCCGATCACGGAGCAAGAAACCTTCATAATCTTCCTCCGTACTCCCGATCGAGGGGCGGCCGACACGCATCCAGGGGGTGCTCGAGGTCCGGAGGAAGATCTCGCTCCAGGGCCCCCGTCGTTCGCATCGCCGAGCAAAACGAGAGCCGAGGGACGTGGGCCTTCAAGGTCAAGACGCAACAGCAGTAGCCACAGCTAAAGGGGGGCACAAACCCAGAGCAAATCAGGGACGCGGTTGTCGAGCAAGCTCAAAAAGAAAATGCTAGTCTGCGCAGCATGGCAGAACAACTCAGGGCAGAAATTGCGGAACTATGGAAAGAGCTAGAGGGGGGCATGTTCCCTCCCTCCGCCCGGGCCTTCTCCACTTCCACCCCCAGCAGTATTTGCTGACGAGGTTACTAAAGCGGAGGTTCCTATGGATGCCGAGTCAGGCACTAGAGCCACTAAAAAGAGGGCACTTGACAGTCCGGCAAGGAGCGAGCTGGGAGCTGATTTTTGCACTCAGTTCAAAGACAGCCACGCCGAAGTCAAAGACGCGCTCAAGCAATTAACTGAAACGGTAGCGTCCCTTAACACTAGGATGATCAAATTGAACAACGACGTGGTAAAGATCCAGACGGACAAGGCAAAAGCACAGCTTAGGAAGCTAGTTAAGAGCAAGGCAGCCTCCATGGCGACGCCTCGCAATAAATCACAGGTTAAAGTAGTTGACATCTCCGGCGATGACTGCGAAACGTAACGATGAAAATTTCTCGATCTAACAGTGGAACTGCTGGGACTTCCTTCAGAAAAGGGCAGTCCTTCAGCAGTGTCTCATATCCCGGGTCGATAAACCACAGGCCATTCTACTACAAGAGACACTCACGGGTAGAGTCACCCTTCCAGGGTACACATCTCACGATGTCAAGAGTGCGGAAGGCAGGGGTATCTAGATGTATCCTAGTAGCCAGACAGGTCACATTCATAGAACACGATCTACGCATGGGGCGCAGCACAATAGAGCACTCCTTTGTAGAAATTATTCCAAGTGGTGGCCTATAGAAACAGTTTCTTTCTACTCCACATCTATAGTTCACCGAAGGGTAGGCATCACCGATTGAATGCAATTCTTTCTAAAGCGATCTCCATGGTATGGAAAGCGAACGCGACCATCGTGGTACCGAGCCCAAGGGGGCCGACTTCTGGCAAACGGCTTCAGATCTCAATCTTACGTTGGTCACGGATCCCGCTTTTCCTACCAGAACAGGGAATTCATGCTCGCGGGATTCCACTCCGGATCTCACTTTTGTGAGTTCCGTGGGGGAAGTTTCGTGGGTGAATCTCGGCATTGATTTTGGCAGTGATCACTGCGTGCTCAGCACGACTATCCAACTACAAGACAAACCCCATATAACGTTCACTTTCACGGAATGGGATCTCTTCCGTAAAATCAGATCGGAGAGAGTTGGCGACGAAGGCCTGTCCGACTTTGACGAATGACTATCCCGGGCCATCCACGACGTCGAAACGGCCACCAAGTCGATCCAAACGAACCTTGAGGTAAACAAAATGGATAGCAAGTTAGCTCATCTCATAGAGGCCAGAGAGGCTTAGAGATTGCCGAATACTGCCAAACGCTAGAGAAACAACATTGGGACGAGATCTGTAACATGGTGGATGGGCAGATGAGAATTGGAGGGAAATAGAACCTCCTCAGGCATCTACTTCATTGCAACAAGTCCAAGTCTAGTTAGAGTCGTGCAGTGGATAACATTCTCCGCGGAGACATAAATAACGGTTGCGCGTCGGAGATTGCGGACTCGTTGGCCAGGAGGTATTTGCCCCTGGCCGGGGAGCCCGCTACTCCTGCCAGATATTATTCAATCTGTAAGGGAATACCGGCAACCGAGCTGGACAAACCCTTTCAAGAAGCAGAAGTACGAAATGCGTTGTTCAACTTAAACGGAACGTCAGCTCCAGGACCCGACGGAATAACGAACAAAATGCTTCGCAATCTCGATGATATACGTCGATGAAGATTGTCACTGAGGAAGTGAACATCATCTGGGAGTCTGTGGTCTTCCCTGACAAATGGAAGATAGTCTCAGTGATTCTCATCCCGAAACCAGGCCGTAGCCCAAGTATAGAAAACTTACAGCCCATATCCCTCACATCCTGTTTAGGGAAGGTAGTTGACAATGTGATCAATGACAGAATCTCTAAACACATAGAGGATGAGGGGTTATGCCCTAGTAACATGTTCGGCGTTAGATCACACCTACCTGCGCAGGACGTCATGCTGCTACTTAAGCACGATGCCTTAGAAGGGGACACTAGAGACATCAGGGCTGTTCTGGGGCTTGATCTCGAAAATGCCTTTGACAACGTAGCCCACCATCACATTCTGGACTCCATCTCACGCCTCAACCTCGGAGAGAAGTTTCACGGTATTTATAGCTCCTTCCTTAAAAATAGGAAGGCCACCATCAAACTTGGTGATCTCAAATCAGAGCTTTACGAGCTTGGTTCCATTGGCACGCCATAGGGGTTGGTTGTTTCACCGCTTCGTTTCAATATTGCCATGTGCGAGCTCGCGACCGAGCTAGAACATCTGGGCGGTATCGGAAGCGCCATTTACGCTGACGACATCACCGTCTGGTGCACTGGCGGTTCGGGCGGACAAGTCGAACGATCTCTACAGGAGCCAGTTGATTGTGTTGTTACTCACACTTCTCACATACAGGAAATTGGACTCAAACTCTCGAGGCCCAAATCTGAACTCCTCCTGTATCGCCCCAGTATAAGGGGTCCCAAACCAAAAATTCGGAAGCCCTTAGAAGAGATAGATATCAGACTACACACGGCAACTGGGCAAACGAACCCCAGGGTTGACTCTAGCTGGGTTTTAGGCATGATAATAGAGGCCAACGAGCACGCGGAGGGAGTAATTATAGTAATGCAGGGTATCCAACAATAGAGGAGGGCTTAAAGAAGGACCTCCTCAGGATTTACCACGCGTTCCTAAGGAGTCATGTAAACTACGCCGCACATATGCACAAATGGCAAGTTCACGAGAGAACCAAACTAAACACGCTCATTCGCAAGAGCATAAAGAGGGTCCTTGGCCTCCCGATGCGTACTAGCACCGAGAGCCTCGCGAGACTAGGTATTCACAACACCCTATAGAGGAATTCATCGAAGCGCGGCAGACAGCGCACAGCTTGCTAGACTTTCGTCCACCATCGCTGGGCGAAAAATCCTTGCAGGCGTTAACATCAATCCAATTTTTGCGAGGGAACGCAGCACGCAGCTGCAAAATCACACGAGATCTTACATTAAGGTTTCTCCGCTGCCGAGGAACGTACAGTCGTACACCCACAACACAATACAGGCAGAAGGTTGGCTAGGGTCTCTGCACTCCTGACACACGCACACGTACGCGTACACGCGTCGGACGCATGTTTCGTCGATGCCGTTCAATACGAGTGTTCCGCTAGTAACACCTCCCGCTTTGCGGTCGTCTCCGTTGACACCAAGGACCGGGTACTTTCGGCCGCATCAATCATTACCTCGTCGCCCGACAAGGCAGAACAGCTAGCCATAGCATTAGCGCTCTGAGATCCAAGCAAAACGGAAGTCTACACAGACTCGAGGTCGGCAGCCAGAGCATTCGCCAAGATACTCGAAGGAAAAGTACTTGCTCATCACACCATCACCTGGTTCCCGGCCCACGTAGGGTCGAAAGTATTGGCCCATGCTCGGGCGCGAGGTCTCGCTTGCGCGCTGGGCTCTCCAAGGCCGGTGCCCCGGGCGGTGCCTGCGACGGGGCTGGTCCGATGGTGGCGGAGACGGACCCCCCCTTTCTGCTTTAGGAACATACTGTCCACCTTTAACGAAGTCACAAAGCATTATCAACTTGCTCGCAGGGCATTTCCCTTGCCCCACCAAAACCTATCACGGCCTCAAGCGGTATACGCGTAGGTTATTAGAAACGCACTCGCATCCCAAGGTCTCCCCTTCGAGTCCCGACTGCGGCGGATACAGCGATTTTAACCCCATGCTCTGGGAGTGCCCCTCTTTACAGCACCACACAAATCAAGGGATCTCGCAAGACACCTTTTATTCACTGATCAAGAGTCACGATTGGTGCCATCAACTCCAGGCAGTCGAGAAGGCCCACGACGCGGCGGTGAGGCTTGTGCTTCCCGTTAATGACGATGTGGGAGCGGCCCGCGATCCATCCCTCAAAACAGAGGGAGGGGGGGTGACATTTATTGCGATAGCAATTATATGGACACTTCAACCGGATTTCTGCCGTCGTCGTCGCCGTGAGGTTCCCTATAGATAAAATCTTCGCCGCGCGCCGTATGCCCGAGCGGAAGCGTGCGGGGACGTGCGCTATCACGGAGAGCGAACGCACTCATCTCCCACGCGCAAGCAAGCTAGGAAGCAGGAAGCCAGCGCCGGAGGGAGCGGGGGGCACTTTTACTCTGCCAACAACCGCGCTCGTCGCTCGTCCGCACCGTCTCTTATCTCCACACGGCTCTGACCTTTATGCGCCGTGCATTCGCCGCTCAGTTTCCGTTGAAGCGATAGACCGCACGTACCTTCGCCCGCCGCCAGCGTTTTGACAGTCGTTGTCTGCAGTCATTCAGTGTGATCTATTCGTGTTTGTTTGTGCGCGCTCACACCACGCTTGTTTATTCAGTTAGTAATAGTCGGGCCACATTTTCCAACGCACGCTACACATGCAATGCTGCCCGGATCGGCAGTGCAGCGCTACAGGTGTGTCCCTTCGCACGCGCTGCCCACGGGAAGCGCTTCTCATCAACACCACCGTTTCACACGCGCCTTCTCGTGGTCATCGAGTCTCTCTTCATGTCGGTCTACTTACGCCGCAGCACACCTGCTTACTTAATCAGCTCATGTTTACTACAATTCATATTGCTACCAAAGCCGCTCACCTTACTTCGTATGACATTGCTGTGTTGCTATCGCATTCATTGCTTCGCCCTTAGGGCGAAACTGTGCCATTTTTTCAGGACCTCATTAAAGTTTACTCCCTACCTACCTACCTGATGGGATGAGTCCTCAAAACGTTGCATTTTGCGATCGTCGGCGGTGCCGCTAAGCCTAGATCGTCGGAAGTGCCGCTAAACCTAACCTGCTTCGAAGCTTTGCTTCGAAGCTGGTTGGGCCTAGCGGCACCTTGCGGTGGACAGCGGTGGACCGCTTGCGTGGTCACGGCCGGACTAGAGGGGCGGCCGTGGCGTGGTCGACACGAAAACTCACCGCCGGCGGGGCGTTGCGCGGCACACCGTTGCGGGAGGCTTCGTTCCTTAAGAAAACGAGCATTATATATACCGCAAGCGGCCGGAAATAGCCGCGATATAGTCCGTTATAGCCTTTATAATGGACTATAACTACTGATAACTACTGTTCAAATTATGACTTTACCCGTATTTTATGACTGACACATCATTGATGTAATTTACTGTTTTAACATCCGGTTTGTATTTTTGATGCCTTAAATCCCACCCTGTAACGGCCTTATGACCAACAGTATCGTAAATTAAAAAAGAAAAATAACCAGGTCCGTTAAAAGCGGAATTGGTTGCAATAACAATATAGGCAGACCAAACGAAATGAGAAATGTCGGTTCCGCGAAAGTATGTCGTATGCAGATCCGTTGTAACGTGCGTGTGCTTATCCCCTAGTTTTATTGCGATAGCAATTATATGGCCACTTCAACCGGATTTCTGCCGTCGCCGTCGTCGTCGCCGTGAGGTTCCGTATAGATAAAATCTTCGCCGCGCGCCGTATGCCCGAGCGGAAGCGTGCGGGGACGCGCGCTATCACGGAGAGCGAACGCACTCAATCTCCCACGCGCAAGCAAGGAAGCGGGAAGCCAGCGCCGGAGGGAGCGAGGGGGGGAGGGGGGGGGGCGCACTTTTACTCTGCCAACAACCGCGCTCGTCACTCGTCGCTCGCGCGCACCGTCTCTTATCTCCACACGGCTCAGACCTTTATGCGCTGTGCATTCGCCGCTCAGTTTCCGTTGAAGCGAACGACCGCGCGTACCTTCGCCCGCTGCGGCGTATCTGCTTGCTGCCAGCGTTTTGACAGTCGGTGTCTGCAGTCATTCAGTGTGATCTATTCATGTTTGTTTGTGCGCGCTCACACCACGCTTGTTCATTCAGTTAGTAATAGTCGGGCCACATTTTCCAACGCACGCTACACATGCAATGCTGCCCGGATCGGCAGTGCAGCGCTCCAGGTGTGTCCCTTCGCACGCGCAGCCCACGGGAAGCCTTTCTCATCAACACCACCGTTTCACACGCGCCTTCTCGTGGTCATCGAGTCTCTCTTCATGTCGGTCTACTTACGCCGCAGCACACCTGCTTACTTAATCAGCTCATGTTTACTACAATTCATATTGCTACCAAAGCCGCTCACCTTACTTCGTATGACATTGCTGTGTTGTTATCGCATTCATTGCTTCGCCCTTAGGGCGAAACTGTGACATTTTTTAAGCTCATAAAATAAACCACTTCTTTCTCTACTCCACGGCAACGCTGACGTAGAACAGAGCGATGGAACGAACTTGCGACACGGTCGAGGTTAACTAATGCTCACAAAGCTCGTGAAGATAGCATAGTCATTTGTAAGTTTGTTCCTAATTTATATTAAGGTGCTGGCGCACAGAAAGACGCCGCTTACGCACGCTAGTTAAAGATTTGGGAGGCTGTATACAAGATACAATCAAGATTTACAAGAAGGAGAAGGAAGAAATTAGAAGGGAAAATCTGCACGATATAACACAAAGAGCAGTGCCTTAGAGCAGTGCCTTGCTATTTCAGGCTCGAGCCGGTTGCCAAGGACCAAAACATACTGGAGCAAATATTCGGAACTAGATGAGGCATGTGTATGCTGCAGCAAAGATCCGGAGACAACTCAACACATCCTAATGGAATGTGAAGGGATTCACCCTTCACATTCATGAAGAGTATTGTTTAGAGTATTGGTGAACGTATTAGAGTACGTTTAGAGTATTGATGGAGAAAAAGCAGGGAATTGAAGAGATTGATACGACCTGATTTGATCTCTTATTCACAGGTAGAGAAGATAGATATTGAGGGAAAAAAATTAATGAAATGTATACAAAAATGCTAGACAAAAAACATGTATAGGCACCCTGCAATGCAGTTTGGCTGTACATGTCGCGACACCTAGCAGCGGCGGTGAGCACCCGCGAGTAGGCCCTCACTGCCATTTCACCTTGGTCCGTACTGCGCTCAGGCGCGCCTAAAAGCTTCCTTTTGCAATTTTTCAATGGATTCACCGCGACCACTCGGCAGCTCCTCCGTAAGAAGTGTGAACAAAAAGAACATGCGCATATACTGCTGTTTTAGGTATTTTGACAACCGTGAAGGGGATGTCGGCATCAAATTGTGCCGCTTCCCTTTGTGGGGAGAAACCCGGCGGCTGAAGGTGGATCGTCGCGGTTCGGCCCGTCAAGAGTCGCTCTTGCGAATTTCTGATGAACTAAGACGCAAACGCAAACTTAAAAAAAAAGGATAAAAAGAAAAAAAAACACAAGGCAGTATCCGTGAAAACGCACAATAAAGCGACAACTGCATAAACACGCGTGATCTGATTCCCGCTCTTGTAAATTGGTTTGGATAATTGTTGAGCTATTCTCGCTCCGAAACAAATGCGCAGTCGTTGTTATGTGTCAAATCTAGCTTCGTAAGCACTCCGCGTTGGGCCTTTGTACGCACTGTAGTTCTTGTTGTGCATTAATAAGTTAACGTGCAGTTCCTTTCTGCGCCTGGATCAAGACGCGACTGCTGAAAACGGGCTCATTCATGCCGATGCTCTCTCGCGTTTAGAACAGAACTAAGGCTGGAGTGCACCGCAGCACACATCGAGTATTCGCAAATTAGCACTTCTCTCGCGCACGCTAGCACACATTTATTCAGTCTTGGTGTTGAGTGTCAGCTGATTGCTCTCTGTTATGTTTCAGCAGTGATGACCTCTCACACTGGAGCGCGAATGACAACACCAGACTATGTTCGAGGTACTTTGTCAACGGAGAAAAAAGCTCCATAATCATTCAAGTGACCTTCCAACTCGCCAAAACCTCGACAAATGTGATGAACAAGGCACACTTGAAGTATACTGAAGCTACAAATGATAGTTGAAAAACGTTTACGGCCGTATTTGCCCACTTAAGCGGAATAAATTATTTATTGGTTAACTTACTTTAAGTTCGACGTCGTAAACGTGCTTTATTTGGTGTGACAAGAACTTTGCTGCGATGTCCGTCCGGTTTACTTTTTTGACACGATATATATGGTTGTTGTCGTAAAGTTGACGTCCTTTCTCGAGTGTCGGTGGTCGAAAATGGGCCTCAATGTTTTCAATTGCCTTAAAAACCACAGTTTTGAACGCCCGACTTGTTTCAAACGAGCGCCGCAGAAGCATGCCTTCGTAGAAGTGGCCGCCTCGGTGTTTCGCGGAACTGACACGGCGGCGCTGATGGCTGAGCCGATGCTTGAACAAATGATAATAGACGAAAATGGAAAAAATTGCCTGGGAAGCGATCATAGACGTTTAGCATTAACGTTTGGGAGAGATACCAGCGCAGAACATGAACCAATAGCCTCAGAGTTTTTAAAAATGAATGACGAGCAAATAACAGAGATCGCAAACAACATAGAGAAGAAAATTGAGGCTTTTCCTACAGCAGTCTGGGAATATAAGGAACTGGTGGAGGTTATGCAGCATGAAATAAGGCGGACACGGCAATACAATTGTTGGATTGGAAAGAGGAAACCACGTAAGTGGTGGAACAAGGAAATTAAACAAGCTATAGAAGAGCGTAAAGAGGCATCTAGGGTTCATCGAGAAGCCAAAAAGTTGGGATTACAAGAAGAAGAGGTGCTCCTTAGATGGAATACATACAGAGAAAAGAAAAGGGTTGCGAGTGAGCTCGTGCAAGAGAAAATTAAATGCGCAAGTGAACGTTGGGTGCATAACATTCACAAAAGTGACAAAGGCGCCCCAAAAAGATTCTGGAACCATATAAAAGCACTCGGAGCTCCAACTAGAAACTCGCAAACGGCTATAAGGGATGAAGACGGTAACATCTATGAAGGCGATGATGCGCTGCGGTACATCACAGACGTTATCAGGCATAACTTCGGTACGAGAAAAAGTGTAGTTCAGACAACAGATCCAGCAACAACAGAGAGGCTTGAGAGATCAAAATTCAGCATAGAAAGCTTCTATTGGAAAAAGGCAGCAGAAAATGTCCCTAACAACACGGCAGCAGGACCCGATGAAATCCCAATACAGCTAATCAAAAACCTCGGTCCAAAAAGCAAGGCACTGCTGACTAATGCCATAGAGCAAGTGATTAGAACAAAGAATATTCCCGTTGGATGGCGTGAAAGCAAGATGAATCTCATCTACAAAGGCAAAGGAGATAAGGATAAGACGAGCTCGTACAGGCCAGTTACAGTAACGTCGGTGATATATAGAATGGCAATGCAAGCCATAAAATTAGAACTGTCGAAGTGGGTGGAGGAAAACGGTGTATTGGGGGAACTACAGAATCGGTTCAGGCCAGGCAGACGCTTAGAAGACAATATGTTTGTACTAACTCAGTGCATAGAGATTTCAGTAGCTCAGAAAAGACCTTTATGGGTAGCATTTCTAGATATTAAAGGAGCTTATGACAACGTAGACAGGGAATTGTTGTGGGATATTCTTCAATACGAAGGCATAGATGACGATTTCGTGGAGCTGCTGAGGGAGATATATCGAGACAACCAAGTACAAGTGGCATGGGAAGGCCGAAAAGGAAATGAAATGGTGGGAATTCACCAAGGATTGAAGCAAGGATGCCCTCTGTCACCATTGTTGTTCACGCTTTACGTCAAGGGCATAGAAAGACGACTGGAAAACAGCGAATTAGGTTTTGATTTATCCTACATGCGTAATGGACAAATGGTGCAACAGAAGGTCCCTGGATTGATGTACGCAGACGACATTGTGCTACTAGCGGACAATAAAAAAGATTTACAGATACTTGCGAATATCTGTGGGAACGCAGCGACAAATCTAGGCCTTAAGTTTAGCACAGAGAAATCAGGGATTATGATCTTTAATGAACACACGAGTAACTTCGTGGTGTCAATTCAACAGCAAGTAATACCCATAGTGAAGCAATATAAGTACCTCGGCGTACACATAAACGAAGGAAAGAATTACTCAAGCAACCACCAAGATAATCTGAAAATAAAGGGGAAGCGGAATGCAGCATTAATGAAACACAGAGCACTGTGAGGTCACAATAAGTATGAGGTGGTGCGTGGAATCTGGAAAGGAGTAATGGTGCCAGCGCTAACATTCGCAAATGCCATTATATGCTTAAAATCGGATATATTGGCGGGTTTAGAAGTTAACCAAAGATCAGTAGGCCGGTTGGCTTTGGGAGCACACGGTAATACGACAAATGAGGCAGTGCATGGAGACATGGGTTGGGCCTCTTTTGAAGTCAGAGAAGCACAAAGCAAAATTAGTTTTGAAGAAAGGCTCAGGAACATGGATGAAAATAAATGGGCGGCTAAAGTGCACAAGTATCTCTACATGAAAAGCGTGGACACAGAATGGAGGAAGAGGTCAAGGAAGTTGGCAACCAAGTACAGGATAATCGAAACTGTAAATAGACAACCAGGGGTCATCAGAAAGAAAGTGAGAGAAATAGAGACCGTGAATTGGATGCAAAGAATGGAAACGAAAAGGACAATGGAGATTTACAAGAATGAGAAGAAAGAAATTAGAAGGGAAAATCTGTACGATAACACAAAGGACAGTGCCTTGCTATTTGAGGCTCGAGCCGGTTGCCTAAGGACGAAAACATATCGGAACAAATATTCGGAACTAGATGAGACATGTGTATGCTGCAGTAAAGATCCAGAGACCACTCAGCACATCCTAATGGAATGCGACGGGATCCACCCAGCGAGAACCGTAGGTAACGTGCAACTCCCAGAAGCGCTTGGGTTTAAAGTGGAAGGAAACATAAACAGATCAGCCGTAGAGATCAGCAAGAGACGATTAGAGTACTGGTGGAAAAAAAGCAGGGAAAAGATGGATACGACCTGATCTCCTAAAATCATAGGCAGCGGTACAAGCAAAATTTTTGAAAAAGGTATACAAAAATGCGAGATAAAGAACATGTGTAGTATACCTGATTAAATCAAGCAGGCTAGGTGACTATTTGTCGCCACCCCGTTTCAAAGGGGATGCCAATAAATCATCATCATCATCATCGCTGCGCCGCCTGACCATTGAAGGGAGCCTATAGCATACCTGACTAAATCACGAGGGCGAGGTGACTATTTGTCACCGCCCCGTTTTAAAGGGGAGGCTTATAAACCATTATCATCATCATCGTCTCGCACCCCGGAGGCCCTGATTCGATTCCCACCCAGACCGAAATTTACCAAATTGTCTTTGCATATATAAAGTTCTCTGTATGTCTGTCTGTCTTTGCATATAGGCCTTAATTTACGTTGTTTACAGGAATCTCCCTGAGAAATGTGACGTCAATCCGAGTTTTGTGGTCTTATTGTTTGCGCCGTCGGTCATTTCTTGTACCATCATTCGGTGCTTACAACGGATTTCCGCGTAATGTGGCATATAATGCTTTCGCATTAAAATCGACTAAATGCGGTCGTGGATTCCAGAAAACAGCGACACATTGCCTCCTTTCCCGCTGGATCGCAAAGACTGGAGTGCCAGTCACCTACGTTCTCCGTTCGTCGTCCTCCGGCTTTGTTCCAGTCGCCATTAACACAATTTGCAGTAATCATCACGGAAGCAACCAGCTGCAGATACTGCTGGCTGTCATACTAATTGTTCTGGCGCATAATCGGCGAGCAGCGTCGAAGCGGGCTGGCCCTTAAAGGACCAGTGGCGCGGCCTCGTGACTGGCCCTCGCAGTACACCTAAGTGAGGGAACGTGGGGCGGCGCATGAGAAGGTCACGTGACAGAACTCCCGATGACGGTGATCGATCTCGGACGGGGGAGCGCGTTGTCGGGTGGCGCACGTCGTCCGGCCGAAGCTCGCGCGGCTGCTCCGCAGCGGCCGCCATCTTGATCGTCCGTCCCATGGCGGCGCGGCAGCGTGATGAGGAGCGCACATAAACGCCGGCCATGCAGCCACCCGGCGAGTTGCTCCTCGTGCTGCTGCTCTGCCACGCGGCTCCCCCGCCGCTGCTCGCCCAGCGCGCCGCCCGACACACCAGGGGTGAGTCTTCGCCGCACGGCACGCAGGCGATGCGGGCCAGCATCGACCGCGCACTTTCCTTGCTTCGCGCGCGTGTGCGGCTTTTTCTGCCGGCTGATCGTGTATTTTGTCCTCGTTGGGCTTTTAAGAATACCTGCCTTCAACGTGATTCTCCTACACTGACACACTCCTAACTTCCCACTGTGCACTTCCATTCCCTGCAGAGGCAGATTCGGCCTTTGATGAGCTTCCAGACAACAGCCGGTTACTAGGTAAGGTTTAGCTCTCAAACATTCATTCTAATTACGACTTAATAGACTGTTTAACTGCTTGTGTATCACTATCGTGCACGTTTATCGAACTATATTTTTCTTTCCTCTTCGTTTAATTATGTAATGCGATCGAGGATGTTAGATGAGACCTCACCACGCATCATTTTACCGCATAAATTCATTTGGGTCAATGTTCTAATATGTGTATCCTTGTGCAATAATAAGGATCGGTATCTATCGCGTGCTTGATTAACTATAAATTTTAATTATAACTTGCGTGAGATACACAAATGAATTCTGCACTTCATGAACTCAAAGAACTGCACGCCCTTACGACCTCGGATTTACACGCTCCGAGTTTTTATGACTGATGTGTTGGACGGATAATACAGACTTGACGTATAACAACGACGGGCTAGCGCTTGGTACGCTACACAATTAAGCCACCGTCGTTATCAGCGATCGAGATTAATTCCGCTCTGAGAGCGCCGCGCGGTTCGGCTAGAAATAAATTTTGTAGAAAGAAATATGCCGATTCCTCTACGCTGAACTCCAGTAGGGTCGCGCACGCGTACGTCTTCTGACCGTCGGAACGCAATCGCCTAGATATCTTGCAGGTATATGATGGGTTTCAGTATAGGGTGCGCTGAAATTTGGTTGGTTCTGCCGCAGCCACACGCTCGCATGTCGTTGTTGGCAAGATTTTTTCTTTCTTTCTTTTTTTTTTTTTTTTTAGACTTCATCATTTAGCACCCAGTATATATGTCATATATTGCATGTGTGTTTGAGTGAAGTGATTTAATAGGCATAATAACTTGGTTTATTGTATTGAGAACAAAAAGGAGGAAGGGAAGGAATGGCCGCGGGCATCGTAAATCACTGTGTCAATTCCCACTGGCTGAATCCATTCGTCTGTGGAACGTATCTATGTATGGGATATGGAGAGGGCGAGAGGTCGGCCGGAGATAAGCTTGTCCTTGTATAGCCTCCACAACTGGGGTAGGGAAAGAAATAAAGGAAAATGACGTGAATACTATGGTGTGAATTACCCAGTCCAACGTATAGGGCAGAGGAAAATTACAATAAAATAGAGGGAAAGAAAATAGGAAGATGTGAAAAGGGAGCATATTTAAATACTGAAAATCAATATTGGTTCTTGTTTACTTTTTTTTAGTATTTACGTTCTAAGAGAAAAAAAAAAAAAAAAACATTACAGCAGACTTGTGTGACCGTGCACAATCACAACCCAATTTCCAGCGAAGCTGTTTCTTTTGAGCACTTGCAATAAGACTCAGTTGCCTGCAATTAAATCGCATACTTGATAATGTTGCCCCTATACATGATTGTTTCATTTGGATGTAATGCTTTCCAGCACTTGTTAAGGAATTTTTACAAAGGCAGTAATTATTATACACAACATCAGCCCCCACCATGTATAAACAATTAAAGTGCCTTGCTTTTTAAAAAAGTCAACCGAGGTCACCAGAGAAAGCAACTACGAACGTCATATGATGCACAAAAACGGGAAAAGAATGAGGGTTCAATATTAATTTCCAATGCTTCTAATTAGGGCAGGAAAAGTAAATTTTTTTCACAAATTGCACTTACCATGAACCCCCATTCCCAAGAACTACACAGCTGGTGAAACTAGAGTTATGTCGATACATTGGAACGCATAGCTGATGGTGTTATATGACACTTTCTAACACTTCGTTAAGAAATTTTTTACAAAGGCTGTATTTTATCCACAAGCATTTAACTTCGCACAGAGATTTGCCATAGCGTTCCACCTATTTTCACTAAATTTGATATTGGTGCCCTTTGTATTTCTTTCAGAGCAACAGCCTAAATTCTAAATTCTGTGTCCCCTCGTAAGACACCCTCATAACGCTCCAGAGCGCTTGCATGCTTAATCTATTGCCAAGGGCCCCAATTAACCCAACCACTTTGAACATTGTCTACACATCACCCATTACCTTGCCCTTACTGTCGGCAAACGTAAAGAAGCTGACTCGTTTATTTCACCGAGGACACCAGGGGAACATCATATCACACATAAAAAAAAACAGAAAAATAAACAAGGGTTGAACAAATATTTCCAATGCTCCTAATAAAGGCATGAATGTTAAAACTTTGGGAGACATTGCAGTTAACGTGCTCTGCATTTGTACAAAATGTAAACCTTGTGAAACGTAAAGTTCTTGGGACACTGGGAAATGTAGCGAAAAATGCCATCGTAACATTTTCAAGAAGTTGCTAAAGGAATTTTTCACAAAGGCAGTATTCGATCCACATGCATTTAGCTTGGCACATGTTCGCTGAACTTAGTCTTTTGTAGTTACCCCAAGGCAGCTGGCTAAATATTAAAACATACTCTTAATGCTCCGAAGCACTTGAATATGTTATTCATTGCCTACACACTTTGCGTACATTAGCCATAACTTGCCCCTTAATTTTGTCAAATGTAAACAGGGTGGCTAGTGTAGTTTACCGAGGACAAAACCAAGTACAAAATCCTCATATCACTCACGGAAACGCCCTAAAGAATGAGGGTTCAATAATTATTTCCAATGCTTCTGTTCAAGCCAGAAACATGAAATTTTCGCCACACGGTTGAAGTTGAAGTTTTTAGTGACGTCATAAAAATGCAAGTGTATTCTGTAATGCAAGTGTAGTCTGTAAGTGTTACAGAAGGAGGTCCCGAAGTAAAAACTGTCAGGGAGACCTCCTATCAGTATGACATGGTTTGATTAGAGGGCAGGTGAGTTGAAAAGCCATTGGTGTACCAATGATAAGAAAAGCATAAAGGAAAACAAGCAATATGAAAAATCAACAACAGTACAGTAAGCATAGGTTAAGATATGTTGGTGAGATATATGCAAATGTACTGAGACACGGTAAACTTGCCATTTCCCCTATTTTGAATGAACTTGAAGTTGGTGTCTTGCGCAGTTGTTTTGTGACCCTGGGAAACATTGTGGATAATGGCAGCATCACACACTGGAACTCTTGACTAAGTAACTTTTTACAGAGGCTATAACTAACCTACACAGATCAAACATTTACTCTTTATCGCTCACATGCTTCCTACTTCACATAGTTGATCGAGGAGACCAGGTAAAAGCAAGATGAGTATTCAGTAATTATTTTCAAAGCACATAATTAATTAACCAGCACACTTCAAACTGTTGGCACACATCACCCATATAGTCGCCCCCATTTCCTGAAAATATTCTCTGCTGTTCTTGGTTCTCTCAGGCAAGTGGAGAAACTGTTGAAGCATTTCATATAATGCCTCTAAACGGGCTGAAAACGAGAGTATAGCATTTTTTTTTTTCCAACTCCTGACTGACACACACACACTTCAAAATTTGCCTGCATGCTGTACCCATAATTCGCCACATTTTCTCGAAATATAAACTTCTTGAGTTCTGTAGCTTTTTCAGAAAACTGGGGAAACTGGCATATAATGTTTCCCAGCACTTCTATAGTTACATTAACAGCTTTGCTGTAACAAAAAATTTCAAAAGACAACTGCAGAACATATGCGAGTTTTCTGCATTCAAGGCTCTTATACCATCAAACATAACAAAGCCTATAATGTTTCTGCTTCGTTATTTAAAATTTAGTATATATGTACATTGCATGACAAAGTTCAGTTATTTGCTTTTTTATAGAGTGCTGTACTTTGCGCCTATATACAGGGTGCTTAAGTACAACCTTGATTTTAAAAAGCATATGTGGTACATAGCTGGATGTGGCCAACAAGACACCTTTTGCAGAATTATTGGCTTTTCAGGATATATATTACAGCAATATATCAACATCATGTTCACGTACAACACTATATATGGTTGCCATGCCAGAAAAGGGGGGGGGGGGGGGGGGGTAATGTTCCCAACAGGCTAGCATGGGTGGGGCACAGATGCGTAGTGTCACAGGGTTCACATGTTATCAAAGGTCACTGCAAGGTCATCAGAGGTTTATTATGCAAGGATACAAAAATGTCTGAAAAAGTGACAGCTATTGCCACGACTGTGATGTAAATTTACACAGGACTGCATGGTGTGCTTCCCGTTGCATTGATCATCGTAACCTTTCTAACTTGACATTTTGGATTTCTTTGTTCCGTGATCTCCATATATGCTTTCTGGCATGCAATGTTTTTCATTGTGCAAGCAATCGTAAAGTTGTGTGCATGAAAAATTGACATGATGTTTAACATTTGAAAAAGGGTATCCTACTTTTCTGAAGTTTAGAATGTGTATACAATGGCTGTTTTCTGTAGTATTGTGACTGGTCTAAATATAGGTTGGGTATGTAAGCCTCCGTATGTTTCTCTGCAATAAGTCATGTGACTGTGAAAAATAAAATGGTGTATAATTTTAAGCATGCTAACGAGAAAATGGCTTCTGTCTTTCAAGAGTGCTAGGCACATGCTAGGTAATTTCTTGCTAATCTGGGAAATGTGATTCCTGTAGTTTTGAGCAGAGGTCAGTACAATACCCAAATATTTATGTGTGTCAAGGTGGCTAATCAGATTCTTGTCTGCAATAACAATTTAGAGCACCTTAGGATCTGCTGTGGACTGTGAATTACAATTTAGTTCCATTCTGAGGCTTTGGTAAGATCAGAATTAGCTATCTTTTGCAATTGATACATAGCTATTATGGGCACGAAACAATAGCACGCTATCATCTGTGTACATTATTATGTCACCATTGTGGAGTACAATTGGAGGTCATTGATAAATGAAGGTGTAGGCTCTCTATAAGTTATTGGCTGAAGGCTAGATGTGACGTCTCCTATTTTAACCATATGCTGCCGACTAATTAAGTATATGTAAAGCTGTCAAGTAATTGAGCAAATAGGCCTTTGAATCTGTATCATTCTCGGTTCATAGTGTCAAGGGCTTTTCTTATATATAGATGAATATACTGACTGCACAGCATTTGTTGCTTCAAGTGTTATTTACATATTTGTTTGAACATATGTTACAGCTGTCGATGTGGACCTATTTTTATGGAATCCATGCTGTTTGTCTGAGAGATGTGGCATTGTAAAGGAGACATTTTTCATATCAGAAATTAAAAGTCTTTTATGGCTTGCCTTGAAGGTGCATATTTGATTGAAGAGACAGACTTGAGGGTGTGTCATGTTAAGTCTCTTGCCACGCAGTGGTGGACCGGCTCAAGCGGTACCCGGAAAACGAGCGACTGATTGCGAGCATTCCGAGCCGCATCTATGAGGTGATCTACCCAGTTCAGGTGCGCCACCACCAGAAGCTGGGCATTTCCACCAGGGACACCACAGCCAACAAGGCAAGCAGGGGCACAGTGGGATTCATTCTTTGGCTTGTTTACTGTGCCCAAGGTGCGAAACATTGCAAAACAGTATGAATGCTTTTAGCTCTCTGGACCATCAAAGAGGAGGGGTGAGAATATCACCTTGATTTACTCACCATCGTTGCAGCCTAACAGCAAACCTAGGAAAATACAAAGACGATGATGACAAATCATGCGTGCCTTCTGTTCATAACCCATGTGGCGCTGCCTGTTTGCCTGAAACCAGAGGTAGATGCAATGCCCTGCCTGGGTTCACACGTGCACAGATATATACTTAGAATATAGTTTGTTCAGACTGCCAGGAGAAAATAAGTCCTTTTCAGGTGTGCTCAGCATAGCATATGATGTTATAGGCCCAAGAAAGGCTGCAAAATTTGATGTAATAATATTATTCGTAAAAATCAAGGTTTCTAGGAGTAATAAATTATACAGAACATTGCTATTTTACATAATAATGGAACTCTAAAGAATAATATTACCTTGAGGGGACACAGTTGCCTTGCAGTCATGCTTAGCTTTAAGGGGAGAGAAAAATCATTTGAGCTGTGCTAGTAATGTATTCTTCTACAATACCGCAGTAGAGGAGCCCTGGTTAGCGAGAATGAAAGACAGGTGGCACACTGAAGTTCTCTCACCTAAAGAGTCCCTCAGTGATTCTACTCGCACCAGCTATAGGTAATTATTGTTTATTATTAGTAAGGATGAACACTGCGGTATATTCTAAAGGAGCATAGACTGGACTTAGCAAGTTTTGAGAAGCTTTACTGAGCCGCGACAGCCAAACTACGACTGTTTTGATGTTACAAAATTTGTGACTTTACACTGACATACAAGCACTGGGGTTTTGGCGTGAAATTCAAAAAATCTAACTTTGACCATAATTTGATCTTCTACCAATCAACATATGAAACTCCATGAAACTTAGGAAAAATAGTATTTTCAAAAATTGCTTCATAACCTGATTTAGTTCTTCTCTTAAGTGTCCCTTTAATGATCATAGCTTTAATCTTGGAACTTTACTTCACCTCAACTACTGTTTAGCTCATAGTAGTCTTAACTGCCAAAATCCGAGGGATACAGCTATGTACAGTCTGTTTCACACTTAAGGGAAAACTCGGAGCTCCGAGTTTTCCCCTAAGTGTGAAGGCGCTCCGAGTTTTCCAGACTGTACATCTGCAACAGATGTACACAACTATTCATATTCTTTGTGGGCATAATGAAATCTTCAAGACATCTATTATACCGATAACTGTTAAAGAAGGTAGATCTAAAATTTTTAACCCGCCGCAGTGGCTCAGTCAGCAAAAGCGTTGCGCTGCTGAACATGAGATCGCGGGATCGAATCCCAGCCGCGGCGGCTGCATCTCGATGGAGGCGAAAATGCAAAAACGCCCGTGTGCTTGCATTGTAGTGCACCTTAACGAACCCCAGGTGGTCAAAATTAATCCAGAGCCCTACACTACGGCGTGCCTCATAATCAGAACTGGTTTCGGCACGTATAACCCCAAGAAGAAGATCTAGAATTTTTAAGTCAGCAAAGAACTGATATTAGTGCTTGTAAAGTTGAGATAGATCACATAGTGGCTTT
This sequence comes from Dermacentor silvarum, assembly GCF_013339745.2. NCBI lineage: Eukaryota > Metazoa > Arthropoda > Arachnida > Ixodida > Ixodidae > Dermacentor > Dermacentor silvarum. Next base: position 254,779,520 of record NC_051155.1, read on the forward strand.
CAGATATTCTGCATGTCCTGCGCCTTTTTCATGGCTCTGATTTGTAGTGAAATATGTGCACCAGCAGATCTGTATCGAAATGAATAGGTTCTCCATATCAATGTTGATTTTTCCTTTCATCCCTACAGACAAACAAGCATTTTCATCAAACATCCCTGCTCATAAAGGCATTTCACTACAAATTTCGGTTGGAACTTGAGCTCAATGAGTGAGTATTATTCACACATTGTGGCACATATATGTCGCATCTTATTTTTAAGAGACAGTGAAGCACAAGGTTTCCTGCGCTGAACGAAACTTGTCCATGAGAAAACAACTACCGTAAAATTCCAAACTAGCGGCCCCCATCAAGCAAGTCGAAATTACCAGCAAAGTGAGGGTACAGTGAACTAGAAGTATTGGGTAGTGGAAGAGCGGAGGGCTGGGCGCACAGGCAGCGTGAAGTCAAGAGCGAAGACTCCCGCTAGGGGCTCTGGTGTGCTCTTCCCGAGGAGACCGTGCCGGTTGGAGCCCGCGTTGCCCGCGTAGCTGCAACCGCTTTACCGCGTCGATCGTTCTTGGTGTTACGAGCTAGCGTGCTTCTCGTGTTTTTGCAAGTGAAGCTACTGAAAGTGCCGAGCGTGACCATTTGTCTGTTCGATGCTGCCCTGTTGTCGCTTTTTGGATAACGTAAGAGAAGAAAAAAAAAAAGCGATGCCCATTGCTATGCGCCCGGATGCAAGAGCGGGTATCCTGGTTTTAGAGAAGTAAATGGGCGCACATTGTCTCTTTTTGGAGTGCCTAAACACAATGACAGGCGGAAACAATGGGAAAGGAATCTTCATTGCTAAGATAAGCCACTCTCCGAGACTTCAACTGTGTGGGAGAGGCACTTTGAAGCGCATTTTATTTTGCGCCACCATGTTCACTTCATCAACGGTGAGGAAGTAAGGATTCCTCGAGGTAAACCTGCACTGACCGACGCCACGGTGCCCACGCTCCTGCCCGATTTGACATCCTTCTTCTCAAAGGAAATGCGTCAGAGAAGACCAGAGAGAAAACGTGTTGCAGTGTGCCCAGCTGCATGCGCGAAGAAGGTGCGTTTGTCTCGTCACGACGTTCATGAGTCGTCATCCGCAGATGATGGTGCGGATGGCAACGACAGCCTGGGTATGACAGCGCCCCAGCACAATCTTCAAGCGATCATAAACAGTGTGGATATTAGAAAATAAATTCTTGGTGCATTTTTTGTTGCAAGATGATCCGAGAAGTCATTGAAATAATGACATCCAGATTTCCAAGCCACGCTCTGCGGCCAGAATCTGCTTCTGTGGAAAAGCTTCTTTCGTTTTTGACATGCCTGACCGAACGTCAAAGCTGCATGCAGGTGGTCGAGGTGGCTTCCTGTCCGCATCTACTGCTGTTGGCCTGACAGTCGCAGTTGCAAGTGTTCTGTCGTTGCTGACCTACATGACAAAGAATGTTAGCTGCAAGTACCTAATGGCCTCAAAGCTGAGTCAGGACCCAGTTGAAAATCACTTTGGTATAGCACGGCAGTCAAACGGTTGCAATACCCATCCAGTACACAGTTTCTCATTACTGTGTCTTGCCTAAGTATTTATTGGCTTGCCAGATCTGTTGCTAATGGGAATGCCGAGCCTGGTGTTTTTACAGCACTCATTGAGCTAGACATGATGGAAGGCCCAAAGCCTGGCAAAACTGACATAATTCAAAGCCTTCTTGATGATTCCCACTGCAGGGTATCAAAAGCAGGGCCCTGTACCAGACCATGTCTCATGTGTTCAAGCAAAATGTGACGACCGGCTCATTTTTTATATTTGTGGTTATGGTGCCAGGAAGTTTTTGTTGAAATTGGAGTGTGATGGGGGAATGCCACAAATTGCTTCTCCCAAAGAAGGAGGATGTTGATAGTCTTGCTGCAGCTCAGTACACCAGGCTGTACACCAGGGGCAGTATTCTGTAAGAGTCTACCTAGTGGACTGTCCATTTCAGCGGCCGCTGATTCGCTGCTGCTTGATGTGCAGGAAGGTGCCAGCCAGTCTCCTTCCTGCACGTCAAGCAGCAGCCAATCAGCGATAGCCGAAATGGACAGTTCACTAGGTAGACTCTTACAGAATACCGCCCCAGTACACCAGGATACAATGGTGGCCTGCTGTATCCAGCCGGGTGGCTTTTCAGGTTTATTCGAAGATTAGAAAACCTTTTCACAGCCATATTCAGTACACAGGAGCTGCATCATGAGAGTATTAAGGATGTTATTACTCTTATTAACAGAAACCGAGAAGACCGGATAGGGTGCGCAAGCCATGCAGTATCTTTGACGGTGAAGGTTGTAGCTTCTTATGTTACCACACACGGCTCCACTTCTTTGTGAAGTCCTTAAACCGTTCCAAAGAGTCGGGTGACTTCAAGATATCTGAAGTTGAGCCGCTGTACATAAGTATGTGAAATGATATTGTGTACTCTCTACCGTGCAACTCATCTGTTGCAGTATGTTTCTTAAAAATGCCTCCCCCCGACCTTCTGATACAGTGACTGAAATAAACTGTCTGCAGGAGGCTTATGATTCTGAAATGCGCATGTTCATCGCTTGCTTAAATTAATGATAGAAGAATGCAGCAGTATACATGCATTCAGTACAAATTTTAAGCTAAACATTTCGACAGAATTACCTGTCTGGTTGGGAAAATTGATGAGAACTTAGTGACTCCAACCAAGTAAGGGTATTTATTAGCCCGACGTAATATAAACCGCGTGAAGGGCATCCTACCCTCTGTGTATGTCCATGGCCTCGGAGACACGGCGAAAAGAAGACCCCCCGCTCTAGATCACCAACACCAAAACATATCGCTCCCCCCCCCTTTAACGGCTTTCCCACGGGTAAAGTGTCCCCCAGCATCGGTCATCCCAGTCAACCACCAACGCCGCAGCCTCCCCACCCTTTCGCCATTTTCGTGTGTCTATAATAGGTGCCCTGTCGAGTGTCTCCCCACCTTCCTTTCTCTCCCCTTTCTTACGATGGACTTTTTAAAAGCTGCACACCGTCACGTCCGAAGAATACCCCCTGAAGAAGGAGCCGAATTGGCTCCGAAACGTCGGGTTAATAAATACCCTTACTTGGTTGGAGTCACTGTTAAAGTCCTATTCAAGACAAATGTATTTTCTATGTTTCGAACGGGACTTGTGACTGGTGCAACTGGGTACAAAAAAAGTTTGATGCTAAAAGTGCACCCTGCCGCTGCAGCACCAAGTGCGTGCATCGCGATAACATACATTGTAGGTCCGTACCGTGCCCCGCCATCCCTTGCAACAGATGTTAGCGTTGCTTGCATAAACTCATACTGTCATATTTAGCATGAGGAAAAATGAACACAGCATTCTGAACCTCTGTGCCGCCGCACTCGCCTGCTGCGTTCTGCCGCAGACTCCCTCGGCCGGTGCCACGGTGTAAGAATAGCCGGTGCTCGGATGGATGGATGAGGCTGAACCCTTTAAATCGGGCGGTGGCATACGCCACCTAGCCATGACTATTAACATAATTTGTACTTTGTGGTGGGTGAAATTTCACCCCTGCCTTAATTTTATCCACCAATCAGATAACCTCTGTTTGGTTATTTCTACCCGCTTAAAGTCTATTTTGCCTTCACTGTCCCTAAACCCCAATGCTTTGAAAAAATCAGCCCCGTTGCCTTGCACTGTAGGGTTAAGCCCCTTACAGAAAAGTATGAGGTGTTCAGCCGTTTCCTCTTCTTCTCCACACGCACAGCACAACGTGTCTATACCTTGGTACTTGACTCGGTACATCTTAGTCCGCAATACTCCCGTCCTGGCTTCAAACAACAAAGAGCTTCCTCTAGAATTATCGTAGATATTTTCTTTGAAAATTTCTTGCTTGAAAGTTCGGTATGTGCCCAGTGCTGATTTCGTCTGCATCCCTGTTTTCCACAGACCCCTCTCTGTTTCCTTAACCTTTTTCTTAACCGATGTTTCCTGGTTTGCACCCCTCCTGCAGTCCAAATATTTGATTGACAGTTTTCTGGTCAGCTTCCTCCATTTTGTATCAACATTCCTCATGTACAAATAACTGAAAACTCTCCTTGCCCACCGCTTTTCTGCCATCTCTCTCAATCGCTCCTCAAATTCTATCTTGCTGCTGGCTTCCCTGCCCTCGAATGACGTCCATCCCATGTCACCCTGTACCCCCTGATTTGGTGTATTTCCGTGTGCTCCCAGAGCCAGTCTACCTACCCCTCGCTGCTTAACTTCCAACCTTGCTCGAACCTCTGATCTCATGCACAGGACCGCATTGCCGAAAGTCAAACTAGGGACCGTATCACCCCTTTCCAAATCCCTCTCACCACTTCGTACCTATTGTAATTCCACAGTGCCTTATTTTTCATCACAGCTGCATTTCTGCTACCTTTAGCCGTCACATATTTTTCATGTTCCGTTAGGTACTCAGCCCCATTGTTTATCCACACTCCAAGATATTTGTACTTATCCACCACCTCCAGCGTAACCTCCTGTATCCTATGCTCGCTGCCCTGATTATCATTAAAAGTCATGACTGCCGATTTTTCTTTACTAAACTTCAGACCTAAGCTATCTCCCTCTTTACCACAGATGTCCATTAATCTCTGCAAGTCTTCCTTGCTGTCAGCCATAAGTACAATGTCATCTGCATACATCAGTCCTGGTAATGACTGTTTAATCCATTCTCCCTGCTTGAAATAGGAAAGGTTGAAGCCAAGTCCGCTCCTCTCTAATTTTTTTCTCTAATCCTTGTAAATACAGCATGAACAACAGAGGTGACAGAGGGCACCCCTGCCTAAGCCCCTGCTGTATCTCTATAGGCCCAGATACCTTGTTTTCCCATTTTATAAGCACCCTGTTACTTTTATAGATATCTTTTAAAAGATTTCTTACTCCATCTTCCACCTCTAGAGTGCCCAGTATGTCCCACAAATCCTTTTGGATTACACTGTCATAGGCTCCCTTGATATCCAGAAAGGCAAGCCATAGGGGCCTGTGTTCCTTTTCTGCTATTTCAATACACTGTGTCAATGAGAACAGATTATCTTCTAACCTTCTGGGAGGTTAGGTTCTAACCTTCCGGGAGGTGAGCGCGCGCGCCATCTGGTGAGCTTCTACACAATATGCCTCGTGCCGAGGCCGCCGCTCCTTCCACTACCCAATATTTTCTAGTGCACTGTAGTGAGGGGGCGCTTTTCCGGAACGAGACCGGTGTATTGGGGGAACTACAGAATGGGTTCAGGCCAGGCAGACGCTTAGAAGACAATATGTTTGTACTAACTCAGTGCATAGAGATTTCAGTAGCTCAGAAAAGACCTTTATGGGTAGCATTTCTAGATATTAAAGGAGCTTATGACAACGTAGACAGGGAATTGTTGTGGGATATTCTTCAATACGAAGGCATGGATGACGATTTCGTGGAGCTGCTGAGGGAGATATATCGAGACAACCAAGTACAAGTGGCATGGGAAGGCCGAAAAGGAAATGAAATGGTGGGAATTCACCAAGGATTGAAGCAAGGATGCCCTCTGTCACCATTGTTGTTCACGCTTTACGTCAAGGGCATAGAAAGACGACTGGAAAACAGCGAATTAGGTTTTGATTTATCCTACATGCGTAATGGACAAATGGTGCAACAGAAGGTCCCTGGATTGATGTACGCAGACGACATTGTGCTACTAGCGGACAATAAAAAAGATTTACAGATACTTGCGAATATCTGTGGGAACGCAGCGACAAATCTAGGCCTTAAGTTTAGCACAGAGAAATCAGGGATTATGATCTTTAATGAACACACGAGTAACTTCGTGGTGTCAATTCAACAGCAAGTAATACCCATAGTGAAGCAATATAAGTACCTCGGCGTACACATAAACGAAGGAAAGAATTACTCAAGCAACCACCAAGATAATCTGAAAATAAAGGGGAAGCAGAATGCAGCATTAATGAAACACAGAGCACTGTGGGGCCACAATAAGTATGAGGTGGTGCGTGGAATCTGGAAAGGAGTAATGGTGCCAGCGCTAACATTCGCAAATGCCATTATATGCTTAAAATCGGATATATTGGCGGGTTTGGAAGTTAACCAAAGATCAGTAGGCCGGTTGGCTTTGGGAGCACACGGTAATACGACAAATGAGGCAGTGCATGGAGACATGGGTTGGGCCTCTTTTGAAGTCAGAGAAGCACAAAGCAAAATTAGTTTTGAAGAAAGGCTCAGGAACATGGATGAAAATAAATGGGCGGCTAAAGTGCACAAGTATCTCTACATGAAAAGCGTGGACACAGAATGGAGGAAGAGGTCAAGGAAGTTGGCAACCAAGTACAGGATAATCGAAACTGTAAATAGACAACCAGAGGTCATCAGAAAGAAAGTGAGAGAAATAGAGACCGTGAATTGGATGCAAAGAATGGAAACGAAAAGGACAATGGAGATTTACAAGAATGAGAAGAAAGAAATTAGAAGGGAAAATATGTACGATAACACAAAGGGCAGTGCCTTGCTATTTGAGGCTCGAGCCGGTTGCCTAAGGACGAAAACATATCGGAACAAATATTCGGAACTAGATGAGACATGTGTATGCTGCAGTAAAGATCCAGAGACCACTCAGCACATCCTAATGGAATGCGACGGGATCCACCCAGCGAGAACCGTAGGTAACGTGCAACTCCCAGAAGCGCTTGGGTTTAAAGTGGAAGGAAACATAAACAGATCAGCCGTAGAGATCAGCAAGAGACGATTAGAGTACTGGTGGAAAAAAAGCAGGGAAAAGATGGATACGACCTGATCTCTTAAAATCATAGGCAGCAGTACAAGCTAAATTTTTGAAAAAGAAAGATAATGAGAGGTATACGAAAATGCTAGATAAAGAACATGTGTAGTATACCTGATTAAATCAAGCAGGCTAGGTGACTATTTGTCGCCACCCCGTTTCAAAGGGGATGCCAATAAATCATCATCATCATCATCACCAAAATTCAAGATGGCGACGAGAAACATTTCTCGCCTGAAAAAAAAAAAAAGCGCAGTGGGCATGAATTTTAAATTTTATTTAACACGAACTTTATTAAGCCAAACATTTGTTAGTGCTGCTTATCACTCTCAAAACCATCGAAAGAACTGCAGAAATAGCACATCGACGCTGCCCTGCTTGGCTGCACCGGCGCGTCGCCGCGACCGGCCACACGAACATTGGTTATGCAGCTTCTATTCCAGGCAAAATGATGTCCGCTAGAGTAAAGTGACGCGTAATGTTCACTTAAAAACCATTTCCGCGGTCAAACGTTTAGCACTACGAGAGTACCGATGCAAGTCAAGCTCAGCTGCAGTTCATGGCTACTGACGGCGGACAGCGAACCGCGGCTCGGCCATGCTCGAGTCACAGCTGGCGGCGCCGCAAATAGCTTGTTTTCTTCATCGTGTGAAATTATTGCGAAGAGAGGGTAAAGCGGCAACAACGGTAACAAAACATTGCTGCTTAGGAGCGTCGGCGGTTCGTTCTGAAGCGCTGTCTGCTACAGATTCGAAGTGAACCGGAAAAGGCCTAGCGATGACATCGGTGGCGAGTGACTACAGTGCACTAGAAAATATTGGGTAGTGGAAGAAGCGGCGGCCTCGGCGCGAGGCATATTGTGTAGAAGCTCACCAGATGACCCACACGCTCACTTCCCGAGCACCGGCTGAGGGAGTCCGCGGCAGAGCGCAGCAGGCGAGTGCGGCGGCAAAGAGCTTCAGAATGCTGTGTTCATTTGTATGCTTCAGAATGCTGTAAATCACACAGCATTCTGAAGCAAAGAGCTTCAGAATGCTGTGTGATTTTATGTAAGGAACCCCAAGATCTGTAGTATGGGATGGCAGGGCACGGTTCGTACCTGCAATGTATGTTATTGCGATGCATGCACTTCGTGCTGCATCGACAGAGTGCACTTTTAGCATCAAAATTTCCCGTTTTTTACCCAGTTGCACCAGTCACAAGTCCCGTTCGAAACATAGAAAATACATTTGTATTGAATGGGATTTACTAGACAGTGACCCCAACCAAGTAAGGGTATGTATTAACCCGACGTTTCGGAGCCAATTCGGCTCCTTCTTCAGGGGGTATTCTTCGGAGGTGGCGGTGTGCAGCTTTTTAAAGGTCCATCGTAAGAAAGGAAGGGGGGGCACTTGACAGGGCACCTGTTATTGACGAACGGAAATGGCGAAAGGGTGGGGAGGCTGCGGCGTTGCTGGGCGACTGGGGATGACAAATGCTGGGGGACGCTTTACCGACGGGAAAGCCGTTAAGGGGGGGGAGATGTTTTGGTGTTGGTGACCTAGAGCGGGGGGTCTTTTCTTCTTTTCGCCGTCTCTCCCAGGCCATAGACAGAGGGTAGGATGCCCTTCACGCGGTTTATATTACGTCGGGCTAATAAATACCCTTACTTGGTTGGAGTCACTGTCTAAGTCCTAATTAATTTTTCCAACCAGCAGGTAATTCTGTCGAAATGTTTAGCCTAGAATTTGTACTGAATGCATGCATACTGCTGCATTCTTCTATCATTATGATTTAGGCAAGCGATAAACATGTGCATTTCAGAAGCATGAGCCTCCTGCAGACAGTTTTTTTTTTTTTTTTTTTCCAGTATCAGTAGGTAGGGGGGGGGGGGGGGGATTTTCAAGAAACATACTGCAACAGATGAGTTGCACGGTAGAGAGTACACAATACCATTTCACATACTTATGTACAGCGGCTCATCTTGAGGTCACCCGACTCTTTCGAATGGTTTAAGGACTTCACAAAAAAGTGCAGCCGTGTGTGGTAACATGAAAAGCTACATCCTTCACCATCAAAGATTCTGTATGGCTGGCACACCCTATCCGCTCTTCTCGGTTTCTCTTAAGAGTAGTAACATCCTTAACACTCTCATGATGCAGCTCCTGTGCACTGAATGTGGCTGTGAAAAGGTTTTCTGATCTTCGAATAAACCTGAAAAGTCATCCGGTTGGATACAGTAGGCCACCATTGTCTCGCAGCCTGGTGCACTGAGCTGCAGCAAGACTATCAACATCCTCCTTCTTTGGGAGAAGCAATTTGTGGCATTCATCGCACTCCAATTTCAACAAAAACTTCCTGGCAACATTACCACAAATGTAAAAAATGACCCGGTCGTCACGTTTTGCTTGAACACATGAGACATGGTCTGGTACAGGGTCCTGCTTTTGATACCCTGCAGTGGGAATGTCATCAACATCAAGAAGGCTTTGGATTGTGTCAGTTTTGCCAGGCTTTGGGCCTTCTATCATGTCTGGCTCAAGGAGGGTTGTAAGAACACCAGGCTCAGCATTCCCAATAGCAACAGACCTGGCAAGCCCATAAACACTTAGACAAGACAAACTGCAGTAATGAGAAACTGTTGAGGTATTGGATGGGTATTGCAACCGCTTGACTGCCGTGCTATACCAAAGAGATTTTGAACTGGGCCCTGACTCAGCTTTGAGGTCATTAAGTACTCGTAGCTAACATTCTTTGTCATGTAGGTCAGCAACGACAGAACACTTGCAACTGCGACTCTCAGGCCAACAGCAGTAGATGCGGACAGGAAGCCACCTCGACCACCTACATGCAGCTCCCATTCGGTCAGGCACGTCAAAAACGAAAGAAGCTTTTCCGTGCACAGAAGCAGATTCTGGCCGCAGAGCTTGGCTTGGAAGTCTGGATGTCAATATTTCAATGACTTCTCGGATCATCTTGCAACAAAAAATGCACCAAGAATTTATTTTCTAATATCCACACTGTTTACGATCGTTTGAAGATTATGCTGGGGCACTGTCATACCCAGGCTGTCGTTGCCATCCGCACCATCATCTGCGGATGATGACTCATGAACGTCGTGACGAGACAAACGCACCTTCTTCGCGCATGCAGCTGGGCACACTGCAACACGTTTTCTCTCTGGTCTTCTCTGACGCATTTCCTTTGAGAGGTATGATGTCAAATCGGGCAGGAGCGTGGGCACCGTGGCGTGGGTCAGCGCCGGTGTACCTCGAGGAATCCTTACTTCCTTACCGTTGATGAAGTGAACATAGTCGCGCAAAATGAAATGCACTTCAAAGTGCCTCTCGCACACAGTTGAAGTCTCGGAGAGTGGCTTATCTTTGCAGTGAAGATTTCTCTCCCATTGTCTCCGCCGGTCATTGTCTTTAGGCACTCCAAAAAGAGACAACGTGCGCCCATTTACTTCTCGAAAACCAGGATACCCGCTCTTGCATCCGGGCGATTAGCAATGCGTATCGCTTTTTTTCTTTTCTTACGTTATCCAAAAAGCGACAACAGGGCAGCATCGAACCGAGAAACGGTCACGCTCAGCACTTTCAGTAGCTTAACTTCCAAAAACACGAAAAGCACGCTGGCTCGTAACACCAAGAACGACGCGGTAAAGCGGTTGCAGCTACGCGGCCCGGGCAACGCGGGCTGCAACCGGCATGGTCTCCTCGGGAAGAGCACACCAGCACCCCTAGCGGAATCTTCGCTCTTGGCTTCACACTGCCTGTGCGCCCAGCCCTCAGCTCTTTCCACTACCCAATACTTCTAGTTCACTGTACGAGTGACCAACGGCGCTTTCCCGGAACGGCGCGGTAATTTGAAATTAGCAGTGAAGTTAGGGGGGGGGGGGGGGGTCTCTTGCACGGGTGGGAGCGCTTGCTCGGAATTTTACGGTAGGCATAAGTTGTTTTTCTTGCGTAGTGTCTGTGGTTGCCAACTCGGTGCACAAGTTGTCAAATGCATAGGTTTCGTGTTTTAACATGCAGTTGCCTGCAATATGGCGAAAACTTTAAAATACTTTGAATTGTTTTCTGACACTATTGACAAGTAATTAGGAACTGTCAGTTTTATAATTGTGCAGGGCACTCATTAGCATTTTCTGAAGAAATAGGATAAACTTCCAGGTAGGGTGTACGTAACATTAACGGCCTTCAGTATCAACTTATCGGCAGCGCACCTGTACTCAACAAGCTCACAGATGTATTAATGAACCTGTCCAATAGTTCTCACTGTTGCTGTATAAATGTTAATGTGACTCTTGGTTGTGTCAAGTTTACACAAAGGCCAGAAATTAACAAAGTGCACTTTGCTGAATGTAGATGTCTGCAACCTTATTCAAGGAATTTAGAAGCTAGAGCATTCTTGTCTACAAGTCTTGCTCTTTTTGTGCATGTATCAAGTATAAAAATTCTGGCAGAAACCATCTCGGGATGACTGTCAACATTAATGTAATTAGCATTGAAACGATGTAGCAATAACACTGTATCATTAGGGTCTTTTGTTATCGGGTTTTATATTGTTTTTAAATTGGGGGTAAAAATCTGGCGTTATATTTAAAGAGAAATGCCAGGGAAAAATCTGTTTCCTTTTTTGTCTGGTAAACGGGGGAGAAATCTTTTTTTTTTTTTTTTTTTGTCTGGCAGCCCAAAGTTCAAGATTTCTTTTGGTAACTTTTACAGACAATTATAACAAGCAGTGGTCTCCTTTTTGGACACACATATTCTATTTAAAGAAGAGAAATGACTCATACGAACATGTAATTGAAGAGAGCTCTACAAACCATGTGCAGAAACTCATCTCTACAAGTACTCGTTGTCAGGCAATATTAACACATTTAAAACAGACCACATTAACAAAAATCATAGAGATGGTTCTAGCGATCCATTCTTTATTTTCTTCTCTGCACTTTTTAAGAAAGAAAAAAAGTACAAAAAGTAGTGCACAGAGGCATGCTTTGCAGGAGGTGCTATGCTTTTCCTTATCTTACAAGGGGGGTCCTTGTTCCGTACGTTGTCATATGCATTGCGAGCATTTCTGTGCTCTTCCCAGACGTGTCGGGCTTTTGGTCCTTGTCTGTAGTCGTACTGTTTTACTGGTTTCCAGCATATGCTCGTGCAACAAAATGAATGGAACACCAATTAAATGGATTGGCTACCCTCCTTTAAACATAACTTAGTTGGGTAAACATCCTCCAAACGTCACAGCTACTGTTCTCAGTACAATTTGCTTCCTAATGCATTACCACTGTTTACATGTACTATATGCGACATGCAGGAAATGCCAGGCAGTGTGCCATTATCGTAGTCATGTGAACACTGCTAAATGTATTATGTATTAAGGCCCTAAATGTATTATGTTTTAGGGGCGAAGCTCCTTAGGGTGTGGGTCTGTCCCTCCTCTGTAGTAGTAGTCGTCGTAGTAGGTAGCCACGTCTACTTTTATGAGAAAAAAAAATTCCGAGAGTTGTGGCCGTAGCGGAATCGAACCAGGGACCCCTCGCTTCTGAACGCGTGGCGCTAAGCGCACATGGACAGACGCACCACGATGGCAATAAATACCCAACATTAACGAAAGACTGCGCGTTTCTAACGCGTTTGTGCTAGCGCGTTACGGCCCGTGCAAGAAGCTGGTGTAAGACGCTGTGGCCTCTCCGCCTTACCCCCGTATTCATAAACGCTGATGGCGTCGGCAAACGCGGTGCACGTTCCGGCATGTGTAAATGGCTGCGTAAGACGCTGTGGCCTCTTCCCCTTAGAGTACTGCACGTTTCTAACGCGTTTGTGCTAGCGTCCCCTTAAGCGGGAGATGGTGCAATTATAATGAAGGGCGCTGATATAAAATAGGAATGACGTCACATATGGCGCGTGTCATTGGTGGAAGTGAATCGTTCGATTTAGTGCGGCGAGACTGGGCGAATTACACGGAAGATTCACGGTTTACCGATGATTCTCTCCGGAGCTTCGCCCACTCATCATCATTCACCCCGTGGATATGCGGTGTATTTTTTTATATATGCACTGGTTTTTGCTTGAGTGTTAAGAGAAAATGAGACATGTACAATATTCACATAATGTTACTATTAATATTATGATATATCTTGACCCTCTTCTCTCACAAGGCGGGCAGCGTTCTTTAGTTTTGTGTACACCAGTGTTTGTTATTCTTAACAAAACAGCAAACTTTGTGGAGAAATTGAGTGTAACCCAATTTTCATAAATTTAGTTTTGAAAATGAGCGTAAACGAAGGGCCCTCCATATCACGTTGTATCACACGCACCAGGCCTGCACTGCAGCGGGGCTTCTCTGCTCTTCCACTGCGTCTGAACATACTGGCCCAGCAGTGGAGATCCTTTTTTTTTCATTGAAGAGCTGCACATACCCAGTGACGTCTGAGAAGTTCGTTGAAGACGTTCCTTGAACAGCACACCCAAGTTGGTCCCTCAGCACAGTGGCCCGATGCTCTACCCATTAAACCCAAGTTGACATGAAAGAGGCACACATCCAGGTCAAGTTTACAAAGAATGTTAATCACATTATTAAATGATAATTGGCGAGTACACATTAACATTGCTAAAATTGTGCTTCTGTTATGAGGGACCATCTGAGCATCTTGGCACTTTACAGCTACCTGCTTGCCCCCAAGATGCTCCAGAAGCACCTCCATCCTGATGGCATCTGGCAGCTGTCCAGTCAGGTATGTGCACGGTCCATGTATTGTGCTAGCCCTGTTGCCAGAGAAATTGAGTGCTGGTGCCTTCTACGCCCCACACGATGGAACACGCCTCACACACAAATTAATGCGCAAGTGTTGACTGGCATGCTAGCTGCAGAATCACGCATGGTTTATTGCTCTGTGGTATGATTTAGGGGCTGATTCCTCACATTTGACTTCTCAATAGCACTGTGCAACGAGTGTATAACTATGTACTTCCATTTCTGCTTTTCTGCCTGAGCTGCTTCTGCTTGCAGTAACAGGAAAGCAGCACTGAACAGGAGCAGTTTGCATGCATCATACTCTCACAGGTCTTAGTTTCAAGCACATGTCCAACTTTCTTTTGGTAATGAGCGTGCGTTGATACTTCAGCATTTTCTGATGCAGTGAACACTCTCTATTGAGACTGAATTGAAAAGTTTCTTTAGCTCAGTGCTCGCTATCTGTTTATTTAGAGCAGTTTACACGAGATATTTGTCCAGTGAAGCACATCAAGAACAACAATTTTACTGAGGGTCGTATGGGTGTGGTATATAAAGTTCCCCTTAGTTGTGGTCATTTTTACGTAAGGCAAACAGGGCGGTGTATCAATCAGAGGCTAATGGAATATAAGAGGTCATTAACCGGTGGATCGCCTTCCAATCTTTCCTTACATTGCCAAGACTGCCAAGATTGTAACTGCACGCCCGAGTTGGATGAATGCGGGATATTGTACAGGGGCATAAGAATGAAGATACGCGTCTGATGGTCGAGGCTTGGCAGATCAATAATGGTGGAAGTGCATGCGTGAGTCGGCCTTTGATTACCTTACATAAGGGAGAGATCAAATGCCTTAACAGTTATCTTTCACATAGACCGGCACGTGTGCCCGATTGACACGTGGTGCTACCATTCCAGAGCATGCGCACATGAGTTTTGCCTTCTTTCTTTTTTTGCCTCAGTGCTTCCTTTAGTTGATGATCGGCGTTTGTGTTGTCCACTTCTCTTGTGTCCGTGTCTGCACGCCTTGCCTTTTTGCATTATGAATCCTTACCAACAAGCTCAGCTTTCTGTCGTTCTAAACTTTACACGAAAGCACTTATCATGGATCACTGGGTGAAATATCTGCCAAAGTGTTGAAGTCGTTTATATAATAGGCATTTCCTTTAACGTTCATACAATTTTTTTTATCTGCCACATGTAGTTCTCATGCCATCATGGCAGCAGATCACTTGTGATTCTACGCCTGCTGTATCTGGGAACAGGTTCCTCCCTTAGAAGTGCTTGTTCTTCCTGTGTGTGGGCACGAGCCAAGCTCACCTGCAAAACCCCTTGCCCCAAACTCCCATACCAGGTGCGGCTACCCAAAGACATAAGCTTGTCGCGCCAAAGCTACAGCACATCAGGAACAGTACAGTTCAGACAATGGAAGCTTGCCAACAAACTAAACTGTGTAATGTAACTTACTCCTGCCAATGCAGAAAATAAGTATGGGACAAAAAGCTGGCTGGGAATCTAAGGTTTTGCTTGGTAGATTAAATATGCAGAAAATTTTACTTAAGTATTCAGGAAAGATCTAAAACAGAAGTTACACTTAGCATCCACTCCTGGCATAGAAGAGGGCACGTGCCAAGTCAGGCGCTTTTCGTCTGCTTATACAGGAGATGATGTGCAGTCTACTTTGATTGGCTACAATCCAGTCATCCAAGTGCAGCACAAAACATCATAGCCTCTGCCCTGCACTACACTCGCGCCAGCATAAAGTGTAGGTGAAGAAAGTCGCCCTAGTACTGTAGGCGATGAAGACGTTGTGCATGTACCGGAGAAGTTGCTCGCGGTTGAGAGCCTGCCGTTGTCACTGTGCATGAGCTCAGAGTGGAGGCATTGACGAGTTCTGGCGATGTTCAGGAAGTGGAGCACTGCTACTACCATGGCACCATCAAAGACTACCCCGGCGCTGTGGCTGCTTTTCGTACCTGTAGTGGAATCAGGTATGCCAAATGAAGCAGCAGATCTGCTTAACATTGAATTTTTTTTTACAAAAGCGTTGTTGTCAGGGTTGGGCAAAGCTACTTCGAAATTGCATCATGACACGGATACAAGATACTGACGAATAAGCATTTGAAATACAGGTACAAGATATACACTAGCGGATTAATTGTATATTGAATACGATTCTCATCATTGGTATCTCAAGATACTTCTATACATATGTCAATTTTTAATTATAGCTCCACTGTGTAGGGCCGCTGCAAATTTACCATAGTTGGATCGCAAATTTCTTAACACCTGTCAATAAACCCCATTCCTTTCAAACTTAATTTATAATAACACAGAGTAATGTTTTTCAGCATTTTAGCAAAGTGCAATATTGCTATTCTGTAACAATCTGTGGAACTGAAGAGTAAGTATTGCATTAACTACGTGGGCAGAGGAAAGAGTGCTAAGATGGAGAAACACCATACTGGATAGGCATGATGGGTAGGAAGCCAGCTAAGGAAATATATTGAATAGCAAAGAATGAAGTCAGGATGAGATAATTTGTTGTTTGTTTTATAGTTCAAAAGGGCTGAGTACTAATGTTTAAAGTGAGATCAGAGTATCTGATTCTGAGAACACGTCATAATAAAAAATTAAGAGATGCCAACTTTTTTTTTTTCCTAGCATGTGAAAATAGTGCAGAAATTATTGATCATGTCATAGAAACTGTTGTTATATACTTAATTGTATTTGCTGTTATTGTTATAATACAAAAGTACTGGTGTAGCACTATTTTCACTTTTGTTATAGCAGAAATAGCACAGAAACTATTTTTAGCATGCCAATTAAAGCATTCATCCAGGTGTAATTGAGGGCATAGTTACCTCATCCATGGCTGTGGGTTTTAAGAACACTGCTAGAGGAAAAATGGGTGAACCTGTGGTGGAGAACGTAAAAACACAGTTGGAGTCACATTGGTAATATGCAGAACCTGTAGAGCATAACTGGCTTTTGCTTTTCCTTGTACCCTCTCTCACGCTGTTGCTTAATTGTAACAGCAGCCATGCTGTTCTTACACATAGTATCCAGATCATTTTAGAAAACTAAGCAAATTCAGTGCAACTACAGCAGAATAATCTAGCAACAAATGTCTTTTTAGATTACATAACTTCAAGCAGCGGTGCCTTGCAGGGCAAAGTGTGACAGCGGCAACTGAGTAACCGCAACAAGCATATGGGCAATAAAATATTGTTCTCGTGTTTAGCACCTGCTCATGCCACTTCATATTTCATTATGACTTGTCTGTGGAGGTATCAAGCTCAGTGCTCGTTAAGCACACTTAATTACTGAAATTTTGCAGAAAGATACACTGCTCTTCCAGGTAATGTGTTTCCTCACTGTGAAAAATGCGGTCTGAAAAACTGTGAACTCGAAAAGCAATGCACTTCACAACACATTTGAGCCTGTATTTCGAGAAACTGGGTCTAAGCACAAAGTTTCTAGCAAAACAGTATGCTTTGAGTACTGGCTGACATCAATTCTCCAATTTAGAATGTGCTCCCAAACAGAGAAGTAGTAAAAATTTAAAACTTAGTAATAGCTATATTGACCTTAAGTTCTTAAACTTAAGCTCGTTGTTCATACACTTTTCTAATGAACTGTGATCATCATTTTTAGTCAACACCGTCTATTTTTTGACAAGCTAATGCCCCACAGCATGCTATTCTCTCAAGAAAACCGAGGTGTGTTGATGCTTGCCATTTGTTGAAGTTGAAAAGCAAAGCCTCGAGGAGTCTAGGTGACACTTTGTTGTGTGCCCAAGAGATCAAGAGATCGAATCCCAGCTGCCACGGCTACATTTTGATGGGGGCGTAATGTAAAAACGGCTGTGTACCGTGCATTGGGTGCATGTTAAAGAACCCCACGTGGTAAAAATTAATCCGGAGTCCCCCACTACGTCGTGCCTCGTAATCATATTGTGGTTTTGGCACGTAAAACCGCAGAATTTTTTCCCCCTCTTTTTTGGCCACCAACAATTAGCAGTGACTGGAACCACCTTCCCACCTCCACTGCTACAACCGGACATTCTGCCGCCTTCAAAGACATACTTAATAATGTTTTCATAAACCACTCTGTAATGCTCACGGGTCCTGAGAGTATCTAAACCAATCAATCAATCAATCAATCAATCAATCAATCAATCAAAATGCTGTGAATTACACATCTGTTTTTGGTGAAGAAAGTAAATATAAGAAAAGCAGTAACTGTACTACTGTGGGTGTAATTATTCAAGTGTTGTGATCAAAGTTTTAACTTGACTATACATGCAGAAACCATAAAAAAAAATTTATTTTCGCAAAGTGTTACACCTAGTTCAAAACTGATTAAACAAACTACATGAACGAGCACAGTGACACAGCATCACAGTCCTGTTTATTGAACCTGCTAACTTGAAACATGTTTTTTTTTCTTCACCTGTGTCATTGCCATCCGTTTTGATCATGTTCAGTACTTAACTTAAGCAGTTGCATTAGACAAATGAGATTAACTCATGTTTTGAATAATGTTACAACATTTTTATTGATTTGGTGCGACCCTTCAATATGTTTGCTACATTTTCATTGGTTCTGACTTTCAGTGGCATCATCCACATTCGCAACGAGACCTTTGTCATCCATCCATTCTATGGAGGAGATCTCTCGGTGAGTGCTGCACGGCCTGAATCATATCCCTGCTTTTCACTGACTGTGGCACATACCATGCAGCGGGTCCACCCCCACGTCATCTACAAGTACTTCAATGTCAACAAAAACCCCTACATCTGTGGTAAGCATTTTCGCCCATTACAGGGTGCATACAGGCCCTTGAAATCCTTGAAAACCCTTAAAATTGAAAAGTGCGTTTTCAAGGCCCTTGAAAGTCCTGGACTTTTTTTCCTTCCTTGAAAATCTTTGAATTTTGTGAGCAATGCACTGTGATATCGACAATGCGACCTCCTTTCTGTGGTAGATCGGCGTCGATCTGACGAACTCCCCATTTTAGAAACAATTGGATAATATTTTTCATTAACCCCAATATGCCAGCGCAAGCACGCATGGTTCTGTTTTGCAGAGCTGCGTGGAAAAAATAAAAGGCTTCATCGCTTCAAACCACGAACGGAGAGAGAGAGACGCGTGCCGCGCTTTGTTGCTGACTCAGCTGGCAGTGTTGACACTGTTTTCCTCACCCTATCGCTCGTTTCACTCCTCGCCCGTCGGTCTGCGTTGTCCCACTTTCCCTCTTGCACGTGAGGTGAAGCTAAAGAGAGCTATAGTGGAGAGACCTTACCATTGAAGCTCAGGGCCTTTGTTAATGTAGCCAGCAGTTTAACGAATATCCGCTATCGTTGTACTACTAGCTATATACAGTGGAACCTCGTTGATACGATTCTGCTTAATACGTTTTTCGGGATTATAAGTTTTTTTGTTCTTTTCCCGAAAATCTGATTTGGTTTGATAATACGTTGAATGATATGATTTTCGGATGATACGCTTTATTTTCTGGTTCCTGTGAAAATCGGTTCAACGAGGTTCCACTGTATCCCGTGGGTTGGCGCGATGACGTCACGGCTTGCGCAGCTGTGGTGAGGCTCGGCGCAGCTGGGGCGGAGGTTTGCAGCGTACACTCGACGGACCATCCTCGAGCTTAAACAGCTTCGCTAGTTCACAGGGGTATGTGCCATTGCGCTGGGACCCTTTCTGCACTACCTCCAGGATCGGCCCACACTTCGGGCGTACATCACCGGACTACCACCAGCTTAAACAGCTTCGCTGTTAAGAATCCCACTTAGGATGCCTCTTTGAGTCCTTGAAGAACTTCTGACAGGTCCTGGAAAGTCCTTTAATATCCTTGAATTTTTGCCTTGGAAACCTGTACGAACCCTGTATTAGATTATACCTGTCACAATTGTTCAAGTAGTTCTTAGCATTTCATAAATGACTCAAACCTTAGCAGTATCTAATGCATGTCCAACTAGAAGCAAAATTAAATGGACTCAGCCAAGTCTGCTGAGCCCCTTTTGCGGGCTTTGAGACAACGAGGTGCCTCCTATCATGATGAGAGGGGCATGGACTTACTATGCAAACCATGCATGTCCTGATGTACCAATTTCTTTGAGTGGAACAGTGCTAAGGACAGAGCAAGGACGTGACATGTCACATGACGAATCACTCACTGCAAGTTGGCTCATACCATGGAAGCACGAACTACCATGCCCTTTAATATCTTGGAACATTTATGCGCTGTTGGTGCTTGGCACTGTGTCATCATGAAGCATGAAAAGGCAGTTTTGCATGTGCTGTTTTGGTTCCATTTTCACCATGGGAACTTGAAGTGCTTGCCATCTCACATTGGAGGGCAGGATTAAGTTAGTTGACAGGGCCTGTTAGAGAATGCTCAACTTGGGCATATGCCAACCTGCCTTCACAGTAAGAACTTTATTGACAATCTTGTTAGACTCATGGTTAGCAGTGAGCTTTCTTTCAAGTTATCTTGAGCAGAGCAGCACACTTTATCTGCTGCCACGTAGTGTGCTTTCCTGCCTAACTGGCTGCACCCTTGTCTTGCCGACTGTGCACGCAGGCAACTCACGCATGCACGAGTGGGGCTTCAAGCACTTCCGCAAGACTCTCCCACCTCCGCCCAGATACAAGGCAAGGCACCACACACCTTCCTGTTCTGTGCACGTTTGGAATTGACAGCTAACAGGGTGGACACACCAAACCAGCTTGCTATTTTCATTCATTTGGCACACAAGGTTCACTATTAATAGAAAAAAATGAACACCAAATTTTCTGTTTGCTCTGGAATCCGTATCTCACTATGATGACATTTCGCATACTTGGGGCATTTTGGTGTAAGAGAGGTTGAGTTTCTGTAAATTGTGTGTAGTCCTTTTAACCAATGAACAGCCTTACTCTTTCAGGACGGTAAAAAAGAAGATGAAAAAAAAAAAGAAAAAGAAAATCAGGCAAGTTAGCACTCAGTCGTGCAAAGCTTAGGCACAGCGAAGCTTACTGGCTGCTACTGCTAGGTATGAACTTGGTTGCTGCTAGATCTTAACTTGGTTTAACTTAACTACACATGTAGGAAGGTATTCTCGAGCGATCATTTTCAGAGGTACCTTCCCTTTCGCGACATTTTGCGTGACTAGGCCTGGACGCGTCGGCGCCTACGAGCGACAGTGCTCCTGGCATGCCACAAATGCAGGCAGGCTAACCAAGGTTGGCACAGTGCCAAGAATGCTGCTGCTTGCCGACGCTGAACGCTTTGGAGACTAGCCGCTCGATATCAGTCAGCCAGCTTCGCTGTGTCTTGAGCTTTGCGCGGCCTAGTGCAAGCTTTCGCCTTTTTTTTTTTATTTTCTCCTGGCTCCGCGCGTCGTGGAGAGATGAGAAGCAGGGGTCGGGAAGGCAGGGAGCTGGCAAGAAGGAGACCGCGTCTCCTCTTCCGGGTTGCCATGGCTACCACGGCTACGCACCACAAATTACGGCTGGCTTAAACAGCTTCTCTGTTAAAAAACTTGCCAAGAAACGCCAAATTTTTTTGCATGCAAATGATTCTGACAATCATACAAAGCCAGACCATGCAAAAAATGTCTGTCAGAAAGGTGAAATTTACTAGGGAAAAATTTTTTTGTTACACTGTAACAAAGGTGGGCTTCATCGCACACCAAATTAGTGTGTGCTCCCAATGTCACGTCGATTCTGATGATCATTTAAAGCAAGACCATGCAAAAAATTTGTCAGAAAGGTGAAGATTACCAAGGAAAAAAAATGTCTATGCTGTAATGAAAGTGGGCTTCACTGCACACAAGTGAGTCTAAACTTCTAACTTCACTCTTCAACAGCTCCTCGAGCCATCCGATGTTATTTACAACAAGCACAAAGTAAAGCATGCAATCTGGAAGAAGCACGAAGCAACAGAGTAGCTTAAATTCTCTTCAGGCCTGCACGAAAAGCAAGAAGCAAGCGCTGGACGAGCTAGGCGAGTCTTCCGTCCTTAAAGGGTTAACCTTAGCATTTCTTTAAGTGAGACAGTGGTGTGAAAATGTTACTCAGGCATTCACGTTCTCTGCTGCTGGTGGCATAACCTTTGAAATTCGACAAGAGGGCCTTGAAAAGTGCTTGTGTTTCAAGCACTTTGTCCTGTAGGTGCAGTGCATTAGGACCACGGCCCCCGCTCTCGCATAAGGCTTTTTCCAATCTGTTTTATGGTGTGGAGACATGCTGGAGATCAGATATTTGAAGCTGAATTTTATATAAGCAATAATTCAATATTGAACTGTGTGGAGACATACCACAGGACCCCACCAGCAGCTCAGTAACAGTGCCAAGCACATGTGTGTAGTGGACAGGGAAGCACTGTCTCTGCGCATCCTTGTCTCATGCTCTGCCTATGACAGCTGATGTCATAGGGCCTGTTTGCCTGCACTCTAAATATATTGTAACGCTTCACTGCTTGCTCACACTTGCATTGCAGACTAGAATCCAGCCTCGGGCTGACAAGGTAGGCATTTTTACGCTATCCTAATGATGTTGGTGCATGCTTGAAAATTTAGCTAAATAAATGCTTGACCTACCCGCTGTCACGGACAAACCTTTTTACTCCACTGGATCAGAGAGCTTTTTATGAGACCCACAATGGCTGCAGCCTATAATTGACGTATGCATGCACAAATATATAGACCATAGCTGTCACTATCACTACTTACAATATGATGCGTTCTCAGTGTTTTCACAGGATTTTATACTGTGTAGTGCAGCTAGAGAACACACAAGATAAAGACCCAGGGCTGCCATCTTGTGTGTTCTGTTTACATTACACTGTATAGAATGCCGTGCCGAGTAGGGCATTAATCCACCTCTTTTAATTTTCTCTGAACCCACATTTTGCCAACCTTTGTCCTTAGTAGTGCCTCTGTTAAAATCAATGGTTTGATGACATCTTGTCTGGGCAGGAGGAAGCATGTTGAATGGAAGAGCGAAAACGCCAACCAAGAACGAGAGGTTAAGTACCTGTAAGGAAGTTTTAAGGCACTGTGAATGAGGGTTCCATATGGAAGCGGAAACGTCTTTAAAATTTTTTTAACCTATCCTTCTGGGTTGGCATTTTTGCTATTTCTTTCGTTCAACATAGTGCCTCTGTCATATCAAGTTTTGCATATGCCAAGTATGCATGGCTCCTCTGGATAAACTGCTGGCTCTTTCGCACTCACAGATTGCACAGATGTGGGACTTCATGGTGGATGCCTTTGGGTGCATTGCTTGCCCATTTCTCCAGAATAAATCCAAAGTATGTGTGCAGTGGTGCCAGACGAAAATTTGCTGGAACAGAACAGTCGTGCTGTCACTGTGGTGCCTAAGTACAGTGTGTCGTGTGGGTTTGCCCTGACACCACGAAATGGTGCCACAATTTTGTCATTATGAAATAGCTCCCCCCCCTTCTTTTTTGGGGGGCTGCCACAGACAATGCAACGATGCACCCAAACTGCATCCATATCGCCTCTGTGCAAAATGTTGTTATCACTGTAATTGTGCCTCACGTGAAACATGTTCACAAATTGCCCTTCTTTGCCCCATTTTTGCAGAGAGACGTACGAGAAGTGTACAAATTTATTGAGCTTGCCCTTGTACTTGACCAAGCTATGGTAAGTAGGTCGTTCTGCCCATAGCGTTTTTGCCTACAATTCTTTCTTCGTGGCCAAAAGGCACAAGGAAGCATATCTGTTGCTGTACAGGATTTACCAAGACATTGAGAGATAAGACTGACCAAAACTGAAGGCAACATTTTGCCGGAGATTACCTCTTTAGAAGGAATCTCCGCTGGGCATCTCGCTTTTCATCATTGCCAGCATCATTGCACCGTACAACTTTACGACATACAGGTTTTAGAAAAAAGTAAAGACAAGCTGACGCGCGAAATTTTAGAAGCCATGGCCATTGACAGAAGCGGGCAATCATGCATCAGTACACCCTCGATACTACTAACACAAAAAGAAAAAAACTACTTGCGCAAAGACGACACTTCGCCCTGAAAGACGGATAACCGGCATGACAAAAGCAAAAAGCATTGGCTGTCGTGTGCTATAAAGGTGTGGGAAACCAAGAATAAACATTCAGTTGCTAGTCCAGCGTGTGTCGTCGTCCTTTTCTGTCCGTGTCCATACGTTCTGCTGGAAACCATTTGTGCTATGTGCAACCAACGAGCTCAGGCCAACACTATTCTGAAATTACCTAGATAATTGGCATAATACGACTTTATTTAACTTGTGTTGATAGCAGATTAGTATTACATTAGCATTCAAAGACTTGGAAGAGTGCTAACATAATACTAATCTATAAGAAAGTACTAGCCTGCAAAGAATTTACCAATTAGAAACCTGTTAGCTTGCACTCTATATTTGTATAAAATGTTCATCAATGTAATATAAAATAGAACCAGGGCAGCTATTGAATTCACTCTACCCAAACAAGCTGGCATCATTCAGCAAAAAATTATATTAATGTAATTATTAAGGCTATTAGGAAATTTGTTGATATGACTGACCCCCTGTATGTGACTGTTTCAGTAGAAGTGAACCAGGCGTCACAGCCAATGTGTGAAGGAAGTATATGGGAATATCTTCAGCAATATCTAGAAGGATTTCAGAAATATGTACCATAATTTTTCACAAGAAATGTGGGGAAATGGCTGTTTTAAAGGTCCTCTGCAACATTATTTTGAGTGTAAATGATTACGCTTCAAAGGTTCATTAGTAAGGTCTTGAGTTCAACAGAAAAATACATTTAAAGATCGGCCCATGCAAACCAAAGTTATTCAACCTGGAAATACAAAAGAAAATCAGATGAAAAGAAAGCACTTCTACTTTTGCATTTCACTCCCGCTGTGATACAATATGCTGCTACCAATGAACTTTCATAAACACATTCCATAATTGTACATATCAAGGTGGCTTTACCACCACAGCGAGTGCCTGAACTTGTTGATGTTGGTCGTTTTGGAAGCTCCCTATATTTATTGCACTGTCAAAGTAAAGGAGTAGCCAGGGCCAAAATCTCCTTGCGTGTGCATTAAATTAAAAAGTAAATTAATGGGGGGTCAGCCGAGAGCTGAGAAGAACTCACCAATTTCAGCTTAGGTACTCTTTTGTGAGAAAGAAAGCTGCCAGGAAACTATGATGGACCTCTAGTTCACAAAAGTAACAAGAAACAAAACGAGCAGTTTACCTGCCCCCTGCCTCGAGTGTCACAGCTATTTTAACCTGTATATTTATCGATGAAAAGGCTGTGAAATTTCATTAGATCACATTTTTGCATTTGCTTGTAGAGTATGAACAATAGATTTGCTGAATATGCATCCAAAGGATGCATATTCAGTAAGGATGGTTATATCATGAGTAATGCGTAACAACTAACCAGGTGCAAAAAGAAAGAAAACAGGCATACAGAAAGTCATGCATATAGAAATGTTTGGCCATCACTATACATTAGATAACTTTACCATTAATGTGAACACTGCAGGTGACAAAAGAGAAGGCACAATCACAAATGGTAATCACAAAATAAAACGAAAGCAGACACCTATATTGAACGGCTGTAGCACAAATATACTAACATAGGTATAAAATGTGTGCAGTGTACTACGAAAAGCTTCATGGTGAGATGTTGATGCGATGCTGTCAGGAAGATCATTCCAGTTTGCTATGGATCAAGGCAATGCTGATAAGTTAAGCACCTGCATACTGATGAAGACGTGCATTAAACTGACATTATTATGAAGGCCACATGACATGGGAGATGGAAGTGGCAGCGAGTGGGATGTGCTGCCATAAATGCACTTATGAAAGAGACAAAGAAAGCTGATACAGTGATATAGTGGCTGGAGTTACACTTGAATGCCTGCTATAATCATGGGTAATGAAATTTTCTGCTCAATTCCTAATTGATTCTAATGTGTCATTAAGTGCTCTGGATAAGGGGACCATGCAGGGGAAGCATATTTCTGTTGTGATCGACGGTTAGATCTGGCAAAGGATGTATGTGAAGCGGTTTTGTTATACTTTAGATGTTTGAAAAGGGAAAATGTCGTTTATAGCATTACAGTATGAGTTGGCCAGACGATATACATATTTTTTAGTAATGTGGTAGCAGTAAAGCAGCCATTTTATATGATGCAAATATTCAACATCAGCTGTGATTCGAAATACTTTCTTCTGCATTAATAAAAGCATTGACATGTTTAAATTAGCATTTGGGGCTGTTCTTTATTTCAAGTGGCCATATGTGGTGGCGATAATGTGGAAGAAATCATTGTAACAACTGTAAATGCTGAGGTAGTACTGCAAAGGTGGCCACCTAGTACCTTATCATGATGCTTGCTGAGTCATCACCAAGCATCGTTTTTGGAGCATAAACATACCTTTTTCTTTTTTTTTGTCAGTAATGTATTTCTTTTGCTTTTGCAATGTTTACAGAAAGGTTCTAGTGTCAGTCTAGATCAGGAATTTCAGCAGCACATATTGATTTACTTTTTCAATTTCCTCTCTATGATCAACAAGGTGGTGTCATCAGCATAGCGTATAATGGTTACCTGTGGATGTCATGAAATGCTTTGCAAATTATTTATGTACACAGAAAATCATAATAACTTGAAATACAGTTCTTTGCGGTACACCGGAATGAATGCTTTTGATATCCGAAATGAAATTACCTAGGCCACACTTATTGCTTTCATCTGTTGCCCAGTGTAGCCACCAGAAACAGCGCTCAACTTGCCCATTGAATGGCAGGCTTTGTATGTCTGCTGCTTTTTCAGTTGCGTTGCAAGTGCTGCATCTTCTCACGCATTATCTTGAAAAGAAAAATCATGCTAAGTGCCTGTTGATCGTGCTTGCAGTTCGATGCACGTAACAGCACCCGTTCGGAGGTGATGAGCGACGCCATACAAATAATCAACTGCGTGGACATGGTGAGTATTGTCACCACATTTCTTAGCAAAACAGTCGTACAGTACCTTCCTTCCCTTGTTCTCTTTAACAGTTTATCAAGCTGTGCTGCTTTGTTGGCTGAAACAGTTGAATCCTTCGAGCTTGTTTTTTTTTTTTTTTTAGTTCAAAGGTTTTGCTGCAAGGCATGATAAAAAAATATGAAGGAAAACATATACCTTCCTGATTTCTGCTTTAATTCCCTTCCATTACCACAGGTGCTGCACTGCATGGCTTCTTCCTGTGGTGCTGCATGCATTCGTCTCTGTGCTTGTGCAAACACGAGCTGTCAAACAAGCCATTGGCGTCAGTGCTGTTTGTTGAATGCATCATACACTGTCGAAATTCTAGGTTCACTGCTTGTTTCACTGCTCATTGAGAAGTTCAATGTGCCATTTGTTTCAATGTTGCCAATATTTTTTTAAACATGTCGCTAAAGAGAGACATAAAAGTCGCTAAATTTCCACAAAGCTTTGGTGCAAGATCACTAAAATTATTGCTAAGACTTTTGAGTAAACCTAGGTAACATAGATGTTTTGAAACACTATAGTATAAGCCAATGTGACGTAAATAATTTACCAAAGCTTTTCACATTTATCTAGGGTATGTGCTGGTGGTGATGAATAAGTTTATCAGCAGGCTGGTGAGGGATCTTACTTTGCTAATATGCTTTCATAACAACGGACGATGACAGCTAGAAATTTACCTTCAGATTGTGAGGTTATAAATGCAGCACGATTCAAAAGAACACAAATAATCTAATCTTCCTAGCACGCAAAGGAACATGGTCCACATTATCCCTGAAAGCTTGCTAGTTCTGAACGCTCTTGAAAGAAGATTTAAATTCTGCGACACATCCTTACCCGTATCTTAACTAGAGGTTGGCAAATATGTTAACTTTCGAATATTTTTCTACCAGTGTTTGCTGTTTGCTTCGTACCAGACTTTAACTATTCAAAGTATTTGAAGCTCTGGAAAATAAAAATAATGGTTTCATTCGCTAAAAATCAAATCGCAGTGCTTCTATATGACGTGTGCAAACCCAGTTCTCCTCGCGAACTTCGACCTATCGGAAAGGTTAACGATGAGCACCTGTTCTCATTGTCTGGTGCAGTTGTTACTAGCAGGAGAGCATGTCTACTTCTGGGACATGTTAAGCAGCTTGCTTTCCTCCATGACAATATTCATGGATTCAACTTGTAGCCATTCATTCTGTTGAACAGCTCTATTGCACTTTTCTTTTTTCTAGGAACAACTATGTGGGAGTACACTAGCTGTGCAATAAATTTGCTTTCTTGGGTATGTTTTGCAGTACATTTTTTCGGTAATTTAACTTGGAGGTATTAAAAAAATATTTGATTAGGTTAGTATTCACTCTATTATTCGAATTCGCTTGGCACCCAAAGTTTTGCTATTCGCACAGCACTAATCTTATCCTTTGCCTTCAGAATTATTTTAGAAAGAATGTTCCCAAAATACTGATTAAAAAAATTATTTATGAAATCGGCATATTGCATAAATGCCGTAAATACACTCAGAAGAATATATTTATTCGGAGAACATGCATAGACAATGTTTTCATGCTAAGGAAAGTTGGCTTCACTGTAGTGCTTGAAGTTGGCTTTTTCAGTGGCAGTAAAGTAAAAAAAAAAAAAAAAAAAAAAAAAAAACTTGGAACTTTTCGAATATGACTACTGTGCCCTGTGGGAGAGTTGTGATGCAGCCAACTGCCATGTGGGATCCCATTTAGTCATGTAGGAAGGCTTCAATTAGTGCAGTCTGCACTCAGTGTGCCCCCACGTTCGACGCCGCCACCATCTTTCTTGTTGCCCACTTCAAAAGTGCTTCCGCCGAGATTTGAAATTTATTTCAGCACCATCGGCGACTAAAAAATGCACACACACACAAAAAAATAAAACAGAAGTACATCTGTGGATGCACTGAGATTGTCTTTGGTGACCATGGACTAGCCCAGCTCGTACACAGTAGTGCGCAAAATGTGTGGGTGTACCTAGCTCATCCACGGGAGGTAAAGGATTAACTCAGCGATGACAATTGCATGACGTTTATCCAGTTCAAATGTTTTGCTTCTGCCCCTTGATCTACCTAAAAGCTCAACGCAGTGTTGATTTGCTGAATAGCCATGAGATTCACTTGAACGAGCCCAACGACTCCAATATCTATGCCTTTCTACAGTCTGTCTGTCTTATTATTCACCTGCTGCATCTAAATCTCACCGTAACATTTTCATTTAGTGCAATAGGTTTGGTAAATTTATTTACTGCCATTGACTCCTGCAAATGTCCACCTATCAAATGTGTTTGCATGCAGAACCCGGAGCATTAGGACCCATCCACATTGGCTTCCTAAAGAATTAAAAAAGAAAAGATACAATTTTTTAGCACAAAGTGAGTCGTGTGATGGCCACCATGCTGTGAAGCACGGTTTACAGACAACTGATGTGAAAGCAGTCGTTGCTTCAGTATGGTCGCAGAGCCAATGCATCATACAGCCAATTTTGGCTGCTTACATGTAGCTTTTGAGTAATAAAGTGTGTTTTACAAGGCCATTACTGAGGCCATTACTGAGGCAACTTTTCTAACTTTTAAGTCGCTAAAATGTTGCCAGCTGTTTTGTAATGTCGCTAAAAAAAGGTCGCTGTTTGCTAAATAGAAACATTTGTTGCTGAACAGGCAAGAAAATGGCTAAATCTGGCAACAAAATCACTAAAATGGCAAGACTGCTTATAATGTGTGCTTCTGTGCTTTTCTTGTTTATAACGTGCATGGTTATAGAGTTGCTGGTGTTTGTGGTTTTATTTCCAAGAGACCTGAATGCAGCAAAGTCCACAACCGCCGTGTCACATTTGAAGTCTGTTTCAACCTACTTAGGAGGCAATACGTTAAATATGGCATTTGCAGTGAGGCAACTCCTAGAAGCATTAAATGATTGGTTAGAATTTTTTCTAGCATGTACGATCATCTCTGTCACAGCGCAGGAAACAGTGATCACAACGGGCCCTGTGGCTATAGACAGCTGATGCAGTGATAGGAGAAAACTGCCATCTCAAAAGAGAGGTAAAGTTTGGCCAGAATATTGGGGAACGAAGCTTTATTAGTGGAAAAATTAATTGGTTTTCACATTCTGTCAGTTTATTACCTGGACACAGGCAGACTTCTGTCAACCTAAGTGATGACACCCCCGTGACTATGAAGACATTTTTTTCATTGCTGTGAGAGTTTTAGCTGCATTCTCATAAGTATCCTCACTGTCAGAAAAAGCAAAGACTCAGTGGCTCCAATTGACTTATGCATAAAATTTAATAGTTTTTTTATATCAGTGTTCAAAAGCAAATTTTCCCAAGCGAACATTCGAGAAAAATGAACACCAATATTGTATCGATTATATGGAGTGATCATTTTTAAGTTTTACGGAATTTAAAAAAAATTGCCGGTTGCAGATAACATAATTCTAGTCCTGAGCTGGATTATTGAGAGAGGCGGACATTACTTGCACAAGAAATTGAGACATATTCAACTAATTAAACAAATTCACTCAATAAGGTAATTAATTACCTTACGGCACATATTGCAATTTACAAATTGTAGCTGGTTTGTTTGCAAGGCGTATTCCGGAAAACTTAAAAATGATCACTGTGTAGAATACTCATTTCTAAAGTAATATGAAATATGAAGTTTGAGCAGGGCCTGTTTGTTAAAAAAAAAAAAAAGAAATCAGCCTCATATACATTCACAAATGCATGTAATAAAGTTTACAAACTACACGTCCGAGCAACTAAGGAGATTTTAAATCATAAACAGTTGGTTTAAACTATCTGGTACACCATGGGAATGACAGTAATGAAACAAGGGAACAGCATGCACGTACAATGTTGTGTTTACTGAAGAACAGCAATGCACATATGCAGAAAGACTGGCCTAATGATAAGTTGGATCATAGGCTGCTTGAAAGTGAGCCATTCTTATTAAATAACTGTAAGTCATTGAGCAGTAGTGTCATGCGTTCGCTCTGAAACTGGTGCCCCTACACAAGAACCACAGCTGTCCTGCTGCAGAATCATTCAGAAGTGTTATCACAGCTATCGTTCTGGCTCCCTCGAAGCTGCAAGAAGTGCATCTATCCCTTATATATTTGAAAGAAACAAATATTCAACAACTTTGAATAGTTTGAATTCTCCAATTGAATAAGGATTGAATAGCAGGGACTATTAAATTTGTATTCTAAATTTCGAACCTTCACACACCCACAGTTTTTTTCAAGTTCCTTGTCAGTCTGAACCATTGTTTCTCAAACTGCAACTCATGACCTCCAAATGAGTCATGAGCATATATATAGTATAATGTTTATTGTACAAAGTGTATTACTAGCTTCGGCCCCAAGATGTTACTTGTCTTGTTGCTGATCTAGGGCTACGCTACTTTAGCTTATTGCTGGGTGTGTTAGGTATGCAGATCAGGGTTCTTACATCTCCTTGAGATCCTTGAAAAACCCTTGAAATTGGACAAAGAGATTCAAGAGCCCTTCAAGCTTTTTGAAAATAAATGCGCTCCTTGATTTCCTTGAAAACTGAGCTTGGGGGCAACTTTTGAACATTCAAAGTAACAAACTACACATCAATGCTCTACTGTGGACACTCTCTTTTTGGAAACGATCGCATATAATTCTTGTTTGAGAGCTTCACTAAGCGATTGCAGTGTGGCATATCCACAGCCACTGACGAAAGGCTTGTTTAAATTGCCTTTACCAGTCGTGGTGCTAGATGAAGCCAGATCAAGCGACCAAATTAACTGTATAGTTGGTCTACATTGCAGCCATCATGGCTTTGTTATCGAGGCCTGGGCTCTTGAAATGCCTAGAGGAAATTAAGTTTCAGCCATTTGGCTGACGTGACACGTGTCTTTGGGTGAAGTCGGACACTACTAACCCTCATCGAGTGAAGTGTGTGATGTGCCACAAGGGGATTCACATTGTTACAATGGGAAAGTTGATTTTGAAAAGCCACCTGAAGACATTGAAGCGTGTGTGCAATTCAGTGGCGGCTTAGGTATAAAGAATTGCAGATAGGAAGAAGGAGATGTGAATATTTTTTAGTTTATGTTATGACTGAACTTTGTTTAAACCCCCTTGAATGTTGCCCTACAGCAACCTGGAAATCCCTCAATTATCCTTGAATTTTGTGTCTGATGTTCTGTACAAACCCTGGTTAGGCTGCCTGAGTACACACACCAATAAGTATAAGTTGTTGCATCCTAGTGCATCTTGCAGTGCGTCTTAACCTTGTACTACCCTTGCTTAGCATATATCAGGCTGCACTTGAGAGATTTTCTGTGCTTAAAGGAACCTAGCACGTGCTTCACTGAATGACATTCTCTTCCCCTATGGCTGTGCGTCTAGATGCTATTGCGACCCAACCTGCTGGTCTACTTCAGCCAATTGACGTTCCAACCGAGCCGTTTTATCGAGTGGGCCTGGACTTGCTCGGTCCCTTTCCAATTTCCACGAAAGGCAACAAATGGATTGCAGTCGCTACGGAGTATACCACTCGATATGCAATTACTCGAGCGTTGCCATCCAGCTGCGCCACAGACGTAGCCGACTTCCTACTGTATGACGTCATCCTCCAACATGGTGCTCCACGTCACCTGCTCACAGATCGTGGTCGCTGCTTCCTCTCTCATGTGGTTGACGATCTACTTCGATCATGTGCTACTCACCACAACTTCACGACCGAAGCTGGAGAAGGAGAGCGACGGCGTTGAGGGGAGCGCGACTGGCGAATTTGAGGGGACGGCGATCGGCTGGACCAGTGTCCTTATGTGGCAACATCGGCGTAGGTCGATTCAGAGCGCGAAGACAGACGGTGAGGATCACGGGCCGGAAATTGGTCGTCGAGAAGAGGTGTGCTATAGTACTGGCCACGATCTTGGCGGCGGTCACTAGGGAAGCTTGGTCGGTAATTCCGACGATTGCGGCAGTGGCGTGAAATGTGGCCGACGCGAGAGCAAGAAAAACAGATTGGGCGGTCGTCAGGCGTCCTCCACTCAGATGGGTTTCGGTAGCGGGGTGTGAACCGGGGAGCAGAAGCGGCAGCAGCAACAATTGGGGCAGCGTGGTGTTCAGTGTGAGGACCGGAAGGGCACATGGGCGGAGGAGCATAACTGGTGGCTTGTGGAACTAGGACGCCCATATTCGCAACCTCTTGACGGACGACGGCCTGAATGAGGGATATTGTCGCCAAATGGTCGTGACCAGGTGCCTGATAAGCGGCTGGAGCCATGGCTTCGAGCTCCTGGCGAACAATCCTGGCCAAGTGGTTAGGCGTCGAGAACGGAGGGGGCGTCATGGGATCTTCGCACGAGGAGGTCGCAGCTGTGTTCGGGAGTCTGTTAAAGCGCTGAGTAATCCGTCTGCTTTTTGCTTGTTCAAACCGCCTGCATTCTGTGATGATGGAGTCAACCGTGGTGCAGTGCTTACACAGAAGTATGTTGAAGGCATCGTCAGCTATGCCTTTCAACACGTGGCCAACCTTGTCTGCCTCTGGCATGTCTTTGTCAACTGTGCGGCACAAGGCTAGCACGTCTTGGATGTATGCGACGTACGATTCCGTGGATTCTGAGCTCTGGCCGCCAGCTCGTGCCGGGCTGTCATTTGTCGCGCGGCCGATCGACCAAACAATGCGCGCATCTTCTCCTTGCAGACATCCCAACTCGTCAGTTCTTCTTCGTGCGTGTTATACCACACGCGAGCCGTGCCCCGTAGGTAAAAAATGACGTTGGCGAGCATTAGGGTCTCATCCCACCTGTGGTGCTTGCAGACGCGCTCGTACAATAAGAGCCAATCGTCGACGTCATTGTTGTCCGTGCCGCAAAACGTGCCGGGGTCGAGGGGTTGCGAAAGGACCACGGTTGCTGGAGCCGCGGGCGCGGGTTGCGATGACTGCGAACTGTCCTCAGCCATGGAGGCAGGAGAAACGTGGCGTCCGCTCCGAAGATCCAGGGCCGGGTGGAATAGAACCCGCAACCTCCACCAAAAAGATGTTACGGGGAGTATTTAATTACCAGTAAACGGCTAGCGCTTGTCTAGTCAAGACTGCACAGAGCGCACAGAGCGCACAGGTTCCAGCAGGTTTCAGTCTGACAGAAGAACCTCTGACCCAGCCCCACTACAACGTCTTTGTCTTTGCCATGGCTCGTGACACTATCAAGGTTGCAGAGCCCCTTTATCATTTCTGAAGGTGACACATTTAGACTCCTGACTGCAGTCTAAACATTCTGACCACTGATGTTCAGCTTCATGTGAATTTGTGGACCATTTTACAAATGTTGAGTGCCACACGTTTGTATGTAACAAATTTGTGTGTTGTTCTCGTGTCGTTTTCCAGTGTGTGCCTTTTTACTTTACTTTTCTCTTGTATTCTGTCTTCACTAACTGGCCTGATTCAATGTGCCCTTGTCCTCCCTAAAGCATCATGCCCCCCACCTGGTGGCATTTGAAAGCCAGCCCTTTCCTCTGTGGGGTCAATTTATGGTTGCATTAATAATGATAATGTTCCCTTCTTTCTTTTAACTAGTCAACTAGCAGTGAGCTTGTGTTGCTGGGCTACAACTATGCAGTACTTCCGGACGGTGAACACGCGGGTTTCCATTGTGTACCTGGAAACGTGGGCAACGGGGGACCAGGTGGAGCACACAAGCGACATCCGCCAGGCCCTGCTCAACTTCGTTGACTACTCAGCCAAGAACCTTTACAAGCAGGCTGTGGACGCCACTCACCTGCTCACGTACGTGTTATTGACTACCCTGCTGCTTGATGTCGTGTACACTTAGGGTTCAGTGTTTTCGGTTTTTATCCTCCAAAAGTTTGGCACCAATTCTTTGGTCTTTATTTCCGTGTAAAAATTTGATTTCTCTCAGTGAACTAACTTTTTGCACTGAGCTCAACAAATTTTATGGTGGACATCTGGTTCATTAATTTTGTTGGTGCTAAAATGTGCTGCGCAATTGCTGATCCTGCTCTTCAACACAATAGCTGTATTCAGTATACAGAATAACGAGAAGCAGTCCATAGCGAGGACACAACATCATATGGCAATGTGGTTTTGCAGAAATTAAGAGAGCACGTTTGATATTCTAACATAAGTAGAGCGTCTCTTTACTGAAAACATCGGCAGGTACAGAGTTCCAACGAATAATACAGAAAA
This sequence comes from Dermacentor silvarum, assembly GCF_013339745.2. Lineage (NCBI taxonomy): Eukaryota > Metazoa > Arthropoda > Arachnida > Ixodida > Ixodidae > Dermacentor > Dermacentor silvarum. Next base: position 254,814,271 of record NC_051155.1, read on the forward strand.
AAAAATGACTAAGTGGATAGAACCCTGAGTTACGATCTGTGAACTTGCCCAGTTCCTCCACTGCAGTAGATGCTGAGCAAAGACTGCAAGGACCCAATTCCCTGAGTGCCGATGGCATACAGAGGCATTATGAGGGTGCCTTTTTATCCTTACGAAGAATAGTCTAACCTCTTTGGAGGAAGCGTTAGGAGGAGTCAGGGTTCATGGTTGTTGCATGCAGAGCAAAAAAGTGTACGTGCCTTTTTATGGGCCAGGCAGAACAAGGTTCATCAGCCTTTGCTCCTGCTAAATACCTCCACACGAATGGATGTCCATGCCAGTGCACCACGTACCAAACTGCTGCCATGCAAGCGAAAATATCCCACAGAGTAACCAGAAATGACAATGGTACTAGTAGTCTGATATGTGATGGAAAGTTGCACGGATGTCAAAGGCATTATGTCAAAATATATCGAAGGATATCAGGGCAGCAAAAGGTATTTTCATTTGTCAGTGCGGATATTTTATTTGTTTAGGTAATATTATAGTGACAAGTAAAAAAAGAATGAGAACCAAAGCTTTGGGCTGTGCACTGGCCAGCTTGCTCTGGAGCGCACGCACCGTGTGGGAGAATCTCGTACTGGGCAGTGACCCAAGCGGCTGGCAGGCATCATTCTCCGCACCACTGCATTGTCTGCGCTCGTCACACTACTCAATACATTCTAGACACTCTTAAGTCAACTAACACAATTACATGCCCACACATGTGCTTTGGCGCAGCTGACTCAGCGGGCACACATGTGGTCCCTGCATGCTCATGGTGTCAGCATGGCACCATAGGTAATCCACTACTGTGGTGCAGTGCATGGACAGCTGTGTTGACATGCACCTCTGTTGCAGGTCATGCTAAAACATTCTATTTTAAGCTGATTCATTAATTATACATGTTAGTTCACACTGTGATCACAGTAAAGAGTATATTCACCATACCTTTGCACAACATTTGTGATTGTGTTACAATTTTGTGTTGTGTTCAGGGCTTGGCACCTTGTAATGGCGAAAGCATTGGGTCTGTGCCAGACTGGGCAGCAAGGACATTTTTAATATGTACAGGGGTCGCCACTTTCCAAGTCGAGAGGTGGGCATGGCCATCCCAGACACTGTGTGCACAGCGAAGGCTGTTGGAATAAGTCAGGCGAGTGGTGCATCGATGTGCATGGCATAAGTGTTGTCATGCAGTACATGGCTGTTTCTGTTTACATGTGCAGGACACAAATGTGTACGAGCCCCATCTGGTGGCCAGCACTGTGACTCATATGCTAGGCCACAATCTTGGAATGAGCCATGATGACGGAGGTCAGTGGTATTGTCTGTTGGACTAGGCAGTACCTGGACGTTTATCCTAATGTTGACTTTGACTGTTTTATGTTCAGGCACCAATTGTCACGAGTACGTGAATATTAATCTATCATTAATAAAGTATGTCACACTTTCAGACATTTTACAACAAAGCTTTCATTGCCTATTCCTTCGCCTTGCCAAATAGCTCACAAACGGGACGGCACTCCTATCTTTATGCTCCTACTTGTGATCATTCCTGCATCGTCAAGTTGCCATGGTCGTTCCATTGTCATCATTCTGTTTAGAGATTCCACTGTCATCATCACATCATTCCCATGGCTTGAACTTTGAAAGGGTGAGCCAGGCACAGAAAAATTCACTGGGCAGGCCAGTGCAGCCTGCCCGTGCGTGCCATAAAATTTGCATACCACAAACCCCAAAATTTTTAGAAAGGTGGGATTCAAAGAAAAAAGAAATGTGGCAGTTTTGCTCAAAAGGAGAAGCATCGATTGCAATAGCAAATTAGTGGACAGCTATTCGAAGTAAGGCTAGTAGTTTTATCGGCTGCATAAACTTGTAAACATAGGTATACTAACTAAATCAACAAGCATGGTGGCATGCAGGCACAAGCAAACATGAACACATCTCACTCAATGACCGTGGAAACTCGCTGTCAAATGCTTCAGTGAGGAAGCGCAGCAGCAGCAACTAGCGAATTGACCTTCGTGGTGTGTCTCGCATCAACGTGAACTAAGCCGCGAAAACACAGTGCATGGCAGAGATGGCTTTCAAGATACAGCAACCCGGAGTAAACACCTCCCCTCGGAGCCTGGCGAAGAATGCCCCCCCCCCCCCCCCCCCTGGAGCATTGCGCACGACGGAAGACTAGGCGCTTCCTTCCTGCTTCCCTCCCTTGAGTGCGCGAGATTGAGCCGCGATCGCCGGCTCACTCTCGCACGCTTTCACTCGAACACACAGCATACTGCGCGCGGCGAAGATTTTATCTCCCTTGGACTTTATATGGAACCTCACGTTATCTCCCTTGGACTTTATATGGAACCTCACGCCGACGCCAACGGCAGAAATGCGGCTGGAGTGTCCATATAATTGCCATCGCAATTAAAAAAAAGAGAACTAAACCTCGCTGCAGCCAATGCATTTGTGCTTAAATTGAAAGGCTCATTGGTTTCTTCTTGTGTGCTATCCAAATTGCTCATTTTAATTTTGGGATGGATTGATGAGGAAACAACCTTTTCGTGACTTGCATGCTTTGAAAAATTTTGGGGTCAGCTGCACGTGCATGAATATCCACCGATGTGAAGAGATGACCTTGTTCAGTGCACATGACCTTGTTCTCTGCAGGAAACTGCCAGTGCCAGGACTCGTGGGGCTGCATAATGGCACCTGGCATTCTGTGAGTGAGCCTGTTTACGAGAATGAGTCTTGTTCTGCACTGCGTCACACTTTTGCTTACCTTGCAGAGGAACCAACCACATCCAGCCGTACCACTTCTCATCATGCAGCCTGGAGGAGTACATCAACGCACTGCGCATTGGCCATGGCATCTGCCTCTTCAACAAGCCTGGCCAGGTAATGAATGGAAGAGGGTGGCAGCCAGCGGCTCCCTGACGCTGTGATGTCCACACGATGTGTTCCAGGTTCTTTTGGACTGTGGTGACCTTCAGGGACCTTCGTCAGTGCCAATTCACTGCACACCGTTGGCACCTCACGGAAGTACTGACGAAGGCGTGACAAAGGCACGCACTCCTAGATTTGTCAGCAGTCCAGAGGGCTTGGAAAGGCTATAGTGTCTGCAGAACAGTGGGTCGCCATATACACAGTGCCTTTAGTGTGTGTGCCCTTCATCTGAGCACTAGCTGCACAGTAGAGTAGGTTGCCAGAAAGCTTGTAGACTCCTTGCCACGTCTGGCAACACAATGACCTGTAATGGCTGAGGCATTTGATTGCACCATAATATGGCTTGCCAGGTCATGGTTATTGTGTTGCAGTTCTACTATTTTGACTCTCATGACACCGCCACCATCATCATTACTTCTACTACTAAATATATATACTACTACTTCTACATTAACAACACCATAAACTTTATTAAGCCATATAATAAAATACAGGTCATACCTGGAGACAATTTAATAAATTAAAGGCACGGAACCAAAGCACCTTTTTGTTATTCTTAAGTTGCCACTTTCATGTAGTACCTGACCAATCGAAAAAAAATTTCTCAGGCATACTTGGTCATTTAAACTTTGCTACAGCACTGTCAAATCCATTTCAACAGGACAGTGTATAATGAAGACTTAAAGTTCACATGGCATGAGACGGTTTTCGACACAATCTGCTTGCTCTTTGGTGCAGATGTCACTGTTTTAAATGCTGGATGTAGCTGCACGTCCTATGGTGTTCTTTATCGCAAGAGCAGAAATAATTACCACAGAATTTTTTTAATGCTGTGAATGTCATTATATAATTATTGCACACTGTTTGACAATTGTGCAGCAAATTTTCTAATGCAACAATATTAACTAATGCTTGCAACTTCAATGCCTGTGAGTAAGATATGGGCAACCTTGCAACCTACATTGCAGCCTACATTATTGAATGTTGAAAAACATTGGTCTAGTTTTGTTGGTGGAGGTTGTCTCAATCATTCAATTCCAATTTGAAAGAAATGTGTTTTCTGATGTATTCAATTCACAATCGAATATACCGTTTCCTCTGTTCACACATGCACAGTGTTTTACTGTTTATTGGCATTTTAAAGATTTGTCAGTAAAGCACAGCCATCGCAAAATGGCACTGGCAGAAGGAACAAAGAGACAACTCACCTCATAATATGAAGCCTAATAGCATGAGTAAATATTATCCTTCTCAAATGATGTCGGGCAAGGATGCTGCATACTTTGTATCAACTACTGGTGTTATCTAATGGGAATAGAATAAGCTGGGTTCTTTGTCACTTGGCTGATGCTTGAATGCTATTTAAATAAATGAGGCAGAAACTGCACTTCAGCAATGGTAAATTAGTGCCTCGTTTCTATGTGGACATTAGCCTCATTCAATCAACCTTAATAGATAATACAGTGTTCAAGTCATAATTATTTCTACCAGTGATGTACTCGCAGGGGTTACTTGCAATCACTGACATATCCCCTGTGGACACCCTGTGCATCCCCACATCACTTATTGCACAAGACATTTTAACTATAGGTATATTGCTTTTGCATGTTTTATTAAAACACAACCTAAAGAATGTACATCCATGTTTCAGTGGCAGAACAACAATGACAATGGTGGCATGACAATAACGGCATGTCAATGACCACCGTGAGAGTGTTAACAGTTTGTTGACAGACATCTTAGCTAAGGCCTGTGTGTCACAGAAACACCGATAATTACTGCTGTGCTGAAAACCATTTGCAAACAACAGCGTTTTGCTTTCGCAAGAACATCCAAGTCTGTGTCATTATTTTAGCAATTAACTATGACTATTCCAATTAACTGGTTGCCTTAAAATTTTGCAAACCTCATCTTCACTTCACCTGCTTTCTCTATGCCAAATGCTACTTCCGTATCTCTTTTATATTGCCGATGAGAACCATTTAAAATGTACGCTTTGAGCATCACGTTACACCATTACATCAGAAGCTCAGGTTTCCTAAGATATGACTGCATTGTGGAATAAATTTTCTGACATTGTGTTAAAGCTACACAAACTGGAAGCTTGATGACTGGCTGTTGCCACATTGTACCATCAATTTAATCAATGACAGGCAGACATTGTGCACACAATCATCTCAAGGCAGCCAGCTAGAAGTGGCACACAACTGGGTCAGCCTAGAATATACCTAGACAGTGCAAGCGAGAAAGCTCATCACAGTCCCATTCATGGCTTTAGAGCAATGCATGGTTGGGCTGTTTGTGACCTCCTCATGTTGCATCAGTGTGTGTTGCATTGTATAGTACACAAATTGCATGCTTACCATAAAATTTGAGTAGATCATATAACAAATGATCGAGCAAAGCAAAATGTGCGCTAATGAGCTTTCCAGCTGCCATCAATGTAACCTGTACCAATTATTTTTATCCGAATTTTGATTTCCTAGACTACTCTATTTTCTGCACTGCTTTTTCGGCCTCTTCTTGGTCTGAAAAATCAGTTTGAAACTGTAATATGTAAAATTCAATAGTGCTGGTTCACTTATTTTTACATGCAAGTAGAATAAAAAGTGAACGCAAAGTTCCAAAAAGAAGGCTCACATGTTGCAATACATGGTCCGCTCACAGCTACAGTGGCGGCACTACTGCTATGCTAGTTTGCTGGGAGTATTGGTCTACTGGTGACATCGCTCCACTGAGATGTTTAGCAATTATGCGATAGGATGCCCACCTGCATTTTTGTCCCCCTAAAAATGATTAATGCAGCACCTTGAAAGTGTAGACTGGCAGACAGCAAGTTCATTGGCTCCCCACCTGCACAATGGCGTCAATTAGCTTTGAGTTCACCTGCTGGGTGTCTTCTTTTTCCATAAGCTTCTATTGCTTTTTGCTGCTGGCTTGGCCTTCATCTAAGCCTAGCTATTTTTGCATGCAAGGTATACAGTGTCCTAATGTTACTGTGTTTTCCACCACAGTCTCCACTTGAAAATAATAGTGTTTCGCTGTGCAAGTATGCTTGAAGTTGCTATTCTGAGAGGATTGCATAGCTCATACAGTAACATCAACAGTTTTGTTCTGCAGTATTCGCACTGGTTTTATTTAGTAATGTTCATTGGTTCACCAGAGAATGCTGGAACTTATTACTGCCACCAAGGAGCTTGCTTTAGCAATCTTCTCTTGCTCTTTGCACTCCCACAGCTTGAAGACTTTCGCACTTGTGGCAATGGCATCAAGGAGCAGGACGAAGACTGCGACTGTGGCACTATGGAGGTAAGCAGGCTGCTTGCGCAGTTACCACCACCATCACACAAGTAGTTATGTGGCTTTTGTTTTGAATTTTTGCCTTTCTTGCAAGCAAGTTATACATCTGAAGGTGGTTTACACCATTAGCATTTGTGCATACATTTTCAAGCCTGAACTGTACATGCGCATCGTCTGCACACGGTGTCAGTACGAGGGAGAAAAAGAAAAACTGCACTGTCTCCAAAAGTAAAATTTCATTTTCATTGAGGAGAAAAAGCACCTAATTTGCTTGCAAACAATCTCCATCGTAGCCGATGGACTTGTCCAATCTTGTCTCCCACTGTTCGAAACAACTGTGTAACTGCTGAGGCTTAATGCAGTTGAATGGCCTCTGTGAAGCTATCTTCACTTCATTTGTCATAACTGATCAATCTTCCATTATTATTTCTCTTCTTTAAGAAAAGCAGAAGAAAGAAAAAAAGCACAGGGCACTTGGTATAACACAAATGGTCTCTGGGGAACGTTGGCCCATCTCTGAGAGGCTAAATATAGTTAAACCTGCTTATAACGAACCTCCATATAACGAATTCCTGGATATAACCAAGTTTTTCGATTCCCCGCCGTTACTCCATAGAAGCACATGTATTTGAGACCCCCTCGATATAACGAATTTTCCCCTCCGACCACCACGAGATTTCGCCCCAAATTTTGTCATTTTTGCGCGAGCAGCAACCGGAAGCACCTTCTCCGCCGCGATGGAATGCGAAGCGAGCGCACGTGTGCGAGGCGGCCCTGCATCCCTCGACCCGGCGATCTTGCCGCTGCGGGCGTGACCTTCCCCCCTCCCTTCATTCAAATCTGATCCTGCCGCTTGCTGCAGCTGGCCTAGCCCGCCAAGCCGACACTCTCTCCTTTTCCAGCTGATGTTGCCGACGCGCTGGTACACGTTGTGGCACATCAGACTCGATGAGCGCGGACACGCGCTGTGGCGGCGTGTGGAAGCGCCGCTGGAGAAGCGAGCGAAGTGACCTTCGTGCTGTTGTCTATCGCTTCAACGCAAACTGAGCGCCGAGAACACACAGCACGCAGAAAGCTACTAGCCGCTATACCGACGCACCTACACTGCTAGACTCTGCCGCAACAGCCGATCGCTTTCAAGATACGGCCTGCGCGACCGCGCGCCGCCCCGCTATCCCTCCCCCCCTCGCTCCCTCGCCGGTGCCTCGGGCGCAACGGAAGAAGGCGCGCTTCCTCCCTGCTTTTCTTGCGCGCGCGAGATTTAGACGCGGTCGTCGGCTCCCCTCGCACGTTTTCACTCGCACATACAGCATACGGCGTGCGGTGACTGCGTTATCGCCCTTGGACTTACGGGCACGCTAGCGGAAAAAACGCGCGGCAACGCGTCATGCCCGGCAAAAGCGGCAGGAATCGGGGGTCTTGCGGCGTGCCGCGCGAAATGGGTTCTGCGGCAAATGCCGCGTGCCGCGAGATGAACCAATCAAGAGCGACGAGGGTGACGTCACGGAGTCATCACAACCGGAACGCCGCCGGTCCGCGCCGGGTTTTCAATCGACGATCGTCTCTCGCATGAAACAACGTAGGGATGGTCGATGAAATTTTTTAATCGATTAATGATTAATCGTTCGTCGGTTTAGCGTATAATCGATTAATCGCTTTCGCTGCGGGGTTTTTCGTCGATTAATCGATTAATCGACTTTTTTTTCGGGCGCTTTAAAAAGGCTGAAACACAGTTACCTACTCACCTATTTTACCTATTTAACGTTTGAAAGGTGGAACCAGGATAAGAAATACAAGCGTATAAACTTTGATAAAAAATAATGTTTAATTTGTTAGAGGTCAACTATAATTGCCACTAGGGACTAGTGGCAGGGTGTTCATATTAACACGTGTACTACTTGTTTATCTTTCCCCGGTGACCGCTTTTCACCGGCTAACAAATGTTAAACGTTATCGCTCGGCGCAGGGCGGAAAGTTTACTCGAACGTTATCGAAGCTTCTATCCGTTGTCTACTGTCACGGACGCTTATGTAATCTGATTGTATGAGCGACGCAAATTGTCCAGTACTTTCTGGAAGACACGCGGGCACCAGGGCGACCCCAGTGCTTCGATGGGGTCGCCCTGGAACCTTCGATGACTTATGTATAAAAGCCGACGCGTTTCGCCGCTGATCAGATTTCGACGATCGCCGACTGTGTTCGCCGCTATCGTTGTGCTTCGAGTGCAACTTGCTTTTGTGGGCACAGGTTCGCCCAATAAAACATCTGTTTCGTCATTCACAGCTTTGCGACTGTTTCCTTCACCGTCACTACTACGTGACAATATTTAACTTTTACGGAATTTTTAAAAATCGCCTGTTGCAGGTAGCATAATTCTTATCGTTGAGTTGGGTTATTCGAAGAGGCGGACATCAGTAGCATGAGAAATCGAAAGACATATTCAACCAATTAACAAAAATTGACTAATGAACTTCTTAGTTAATTACTTTACGACACATATTGCAATTTACGAATTGTAGCGGTCAGTTTGCAAGACGCACCTACTTGAAATGAATTTCCAGGATGACACCAGTTTCGAGATATTATGTCTCAAAGGGTGGGACGAATTACATGGGCGTTCCAGTTACTTTTGTGCTTCAATGCATTTTGGTAAAAAAGTAAGTGGACCAACAGTGCATTTTTACGGCGAGTATACGATGGTGCATATCACCAAGCTGGTGTCATTCTGTAAATTCATTCCAAGTGGATACGCCTGACAAGCTCACCGGCTACAATTCGTAAATTGCAATATGTGTCGTAAAGTAAAAACTAAAGTTAATTAGTGATTTTTGTTAATTAGTTGAATATGTGTTTCGATTTCTCGTGCTAATGTCCGCCTCATCGAATAACCCAGCTCAATGATAAAAATCGCCACAGGCGATTTCTAAAAATTCCGTAAGACTTAAAAATGAACACCCTGCATGTTAAAAATGGCACTTACTGAGGAGGGTGGGCATCGAGGAAGGAGAAATTAAAAGATATCATCGCAGCACGACTGACATGAAGTAACGGCGCAACACGTGATCGCCACATCAGAGCGCGTGGTAGGTTTAATGCTGCCGGGTGCAGGGCAGCAGCGCAGCTGAACGGGAGCGCACCCACTTGAAACTACTGCGAACCAATACGTTGTCTCTCAGGGTCACGTGCTGACTATATACTGCGAGGTAAAAAGCGAAAGAAATGGCTTGACGGTGAGTTCGCTTGCCAAGACTTGCAGCCTCACGTAATGCTCTCTCCTAGTTCATTTCTTCCTCCACTGGGGCGGCGTCACTCCGGCCCCAGGCACCTTGTGTGACGCGTACGTAAAGCGGGGAAGCGCTTGGCCAGCTCGGCAGGACTCGGGAAAACAGTCAACAGTCGCCCTGTCTTCGCAGTCGCGCTGCCGTTGCTCGTACTCCGCATTCTATAGTACGATTTCAAAATTTTCACGCCACTTTAGTCACCGTCTGGAAAACGATTAATCGAACTGCTTTAATCGATTAAACCGATTAAATTAAAGGTAGACGTCGATGACAATTAATCGTTTTGCGGCGTACTTTTAGTCGATTAATCGATTAATCGTTCATCGATATTACCATCCCTAAAAAACGAGCGCGCGCGGTGTTGCTCGCCCGTTCGGAGAGCGCGGGAGATCTTATCGCGCTGCCGCCACGGTGGCCTCGCGGCAAGGCGCTGACGCGCGGCAACTTGCCGCTCGCTGCTCTATGCTGCTAATTGGTCAGACAAAAAGCACATCATCTGGTTCCCGGCACACGTTGGCCGACACGTACACGGAACCATCCTTAATGCCAACGAGTTGGCTCATTCCCGGGCGCGAGGTCTCACATTCCGCGTCGGGGAAAACCACTCGGAGGCTGAGGACGTTACTAGGTACTTCAGAGACCCGTTGTTAACCTTTACTGAAATTTGCAAACATTACCAATTGGAGCGGGGGAAGTACCCACTCCCGCACACAAACTTAAACAGAGCTCAGTCTATCACTCTACGTCTGTTACAGACGGAGGCGTATGCATCGCCTCTAAAATGTTCGAAATACATGGATGGCATAGAGCCGGGGTGCCCGCGCTGTGGCCACCCCAAATGTACCTTACAACACATGCTGTGGCAATGCCCTACGTTGCGCGAGAGCAGCGAGTCTCCCTCTACGGAGGCGGACTGGAACTATCTTCTCACTAGCCAAGACAAAAGAGACCAGCTTAGGGCCATCCAGAGGGCCCGCGACATGGCCGTGGAGTTTAACCTCCCCGTCCCGTCGTGGGAGTGGCCCACCGGTGTCACCCCCTAATGGGGGTCGAGCGCCGCCTCCGGATAATAATAAAGTTCTTTGCCTGCCTGCCTGCTGCATGACGCATGACGCGCGCGTTATTTGCCGCTAGCGTGGCCGTACCCGTCATGGACTCCATCTTTATATAGCAAATACGGATCTCAAGGGCCATACTTTTGCTGGCGGAAACCGAAAATACGTCATAGTTGTCGCCCCCGGCACTTTGGGCGGCCAATTCCATCGTCAAGCCACCAAGCCAAGCGACATGAAAAGTCAAAATGGCCGCTCGGGCCGGCGCGGGGTGGCAGTTCGCAACGTATGATGCGGGAACGGTCCCATAGTTGCGACGCAACAGCGGGGTTACCAATGCATTGAGTTCTATGGGAGCTGTGCCGGGACCGGTCGAAAACGACGTAACAGCCGGGAAAACGCAGCCCCCGGGAACGTAACAGCGAGGTTCTACTGTAACACTATACGACGCTACGACGCCATCGTGACGCTCGCTCTTCGTTTCCGATGCCTCGCGCTTGTGCGAAACGACACGCGTACACGCATCCGGGACGCAACACTACATTTGCTAGTAGGTACAGCGTTTGACCGCTGGCGCCACGCTGCGCCGCTCGCGCGTACCGCGTTTGTAGGTGGTTTCTTTCGCCGAGGGGCGCTCGAACGCATTCATACGGTTCGCATGAATGCAACGCTTCCAAGCGTGGCTGTATGGCTGAGTGGCTACGGCGCTCGCTTTGGGAACATGCGTGCGCTGGTTCGAATCCCGCCCGGGCTAGAGTTTTTTTTTAATATCACGCTTTTCTTTTTTTCTCTCTCTCTCTGTTTGCCAGCGGGGTCGTTTGAACCCCGGTGCCACAGCGGCAGCCGTGGTACCGGGCGCCGACGCGAAGCGGCGGTCGTTGGGGTGTTGCGGAGCGCAGCGTAGCAACACCCCAAATAAAAAAATACTGCTCCAGTCAGGTAGACTGCTCCCTCCCTGATAGTGAGATTATATTTGGATCATCAAAACAGTGATGCGTTTATAATACCACCGATCCCAACAGCAGGCTAGTCACCACCAGCCCAGCGTTTTCTCCGTCAACGCCTCCTCCGTTCCAACGGCGGCGGCTAGAAACATGGTACGCGCGAGCGGCGCGGCGCCAGCGGTCAAACGCTGTACCTACTAGCAATTGTAAATATGCATCCGGGACCTGGTGTGACATTCCGAGGATGAGTGCTTCGACGAAAACGGAAAACAGGTGCGCGTTACAATTGAGGGCGCGTTAGAATCGAGTAAATACGGTAAACGATTATTTTTCGAATTTTCGTGCCGAACCTGCATATAACGAAATACTCTTTATAACGAAGTTTTCCGGGAATTTGTCAATTTCGTTATATCCAGGTTTAACTGTACCACATCACAGGCAAAGCAGTAAGAGTTGGGGTGCTGTCGTGGTGAGGAAACCAGTCACCCACATTCCGCAATTTTGCATGTTTGCCTCGCGCATTCTTTCTCAATCGCCTCAATATATCCTAGTAAAATTGCTGTTTGACACTCTGTTCAGGAGGAACTAATTCTCGCTGCACAATTCCACAAACACCGACCAAGAAAAAAATAACCAATGACCACTGTCTTCACACAAGTGCACTTGTTGCAATTTTTTTTTTTTTTTTTGTCTTGGTGAAGACGGTGGTGTCTTTAGTTGGCTCTTGGCCGCGATCACAAAAGCTATTCCAATCTGTTTTTATTCCAAATCTGCCTTCTGTGATGCGTCAAGATGGCTCGGGCCCTGTCCATGCGGGTGCAGCACCCACTCTTATGTGCTGGGCCCGAGTCATTTTCACCTCTCATGGAGTGCTAATGGTGGATTTGGAACAAAAACAGATTGGAATAGTTTTCGGGATCATACCCATGTCACCACACCTGCGATGGTGGCATAGTGGCTTTGGCATTGCGCTGCTAAGCCTGAGGGCGCTGGATCAAATCCCGACCGCAACGGCTGCATTTTGATGGGGGCAAAATGCAACAGTGCATTGGATGCACGCTAAAGAATCCTAGGTGGTCAAGAATGAATCTGGAGTCTGTCAATACGGCGTGCCTCATAATTCTACCGCGGTTTTGGCACGTCAATCCCGAGAGTTTTATTTAGACACCAATATCACCATCTTTCACCAACCGTGATGATCTTCGAAAGCACATTTGGTTCCCTCTGAGTGTGATTTTTCAGATCCTACAGTGTTCTTTGTTTTTGTCCTCTGTGAGCCCTTGGGGAACAAACTTCGTGGCTCATGCCCAAATCGAACTCTCAAAAGCTATTCACAAGCTCTCCACATCACACCAGCTACTTCTTGAACCTTATCAGTTATGTAGCGATGACTCTTGTTGGTTTTTTTTTTCGGAACGTTTTAAACAATCTTGTAGGTACCACTCGTTGAAGGTTGGCCAAAATGAAGATGGCCTTTGATGCTCATGCCTCCTCTTGGAAACACTTAAACTACTCAAGAACTCGTGAACATTTGAGTACTTGCTCTATTAGCATCGTGTGAAGCATTGGAAGTGTTTCTGTGGGCGTTTTTTTAAGGACGAATCAAAACCTCAAGGAGATTCACTGTCCATTACGAACAGACACAAAAATTTCGCGAAAGTAGCATTACGGGCAACTGACACCACGAACCCGTAAGACATTCTATGGTGGTGTTGGCTTGGCTACTGACTTGTGAAGAGTTCGCCTACAACCATCTTGCGGGAGAACGCAGCAATGTAATTACAAAAACTCTGTGAAGCCAGTTTGTTTTTTGTAGGGGTCCCTCCTCGATCGTGTTTTGTATATGAAATAATGTCTGCAGGGAGCACACAGTGGCTGCATCCCCATATGAAGGACCATACTGGCACCAAACAGTGCCCACTGCTGAATGCTATGTCTGAATTAAATTTGAGCGCAAATGGCCACAGTTTAGCCCCTGATCAATGCAGCTTGCTGTGCTATATATAAGGCCCATTGTGGGTGGCATCAAAGTTATCGCATTTTTGCTTAAGTTTCATGTTCACTTGTGCACAGCTGATGATTTCAAGTATTCAAAAACTATTAAGAAAGCATTCAGATTTGGGAATAGCGACTATTTGATTCGGGAATCCATGGGGGACAAACAAAAGTACATACTGACTGCTAGCTAAATGTTTATTTTCAGTTCTGACAGATAAATATCCAGAAATTCATGAACACATGACTGGTTTGTGTTTGTAGAGCTCATCATCAGCCTATATTTACGTCCACTGCAGGACGAAGGCCAATTAGCCCTGTCTTGCGCTAGCTGATTCCAACTTGCGCCTGCGAATTTCCGAACTTCATCACTCCATCTAGTTTCCTGCCGTCCTCGACTGCCCTTCCCTTCTCTTGGTATCCATTCTGTAACTCTAATGGTCCACCGGTTATCCATCCCACGCATTACATGGCCTGCTCAGCTCCACTTTTTCCGCTTAATGTCAACTAGAATATCAGCCTATATTTATGTCCACTGCAGGACGAAGGCCAATTACCCCTGTCTTGCGCTAGCTGATTCCAACTTGCGCCTGCGAATTTCCGAACTTCATCACTCCATCTAGTTTCCTGCCATCCTCGACTGCGCTTGCCTTCTCTTGGTATCCATTCTGTAACTCTAATGGTCAACCGGTTATCCATCCCACGCATTACATGGCCTGCTCAGCTCCACTTTTTCCGCTTAATGTCAACTAGAATATCGGCTATCCCCGCTTGTTCTCTGATCCACACCGCTCTCTTCCTGTCTCTTAACGTTAGGCCTAACATTTTTCTTTCCATCGCTCTTTGTGTGGTCCTTAACTTGTTCTCGAGCTTCTTTACTAACCTCCAAGTTTCTGCCCCATATGTAGCACCTGGTAGAATGCAATGATTGTACACTTTTCTTTTCAACGACAGTGGCGATCTCTCAGTCAGGATTTGGTAATGCCTGCCATATGCACTCCAGCCCAATTTTATTATTCTATAAATTTCTTTCTCATGATCAGGGTCTCCTGTGAGTAATTGACCTAGATAAACGTACTCCTTTACAGACTCTAGAGGCTGGCTGGCGATGCTGAATTCTTGTTCCCTTGCCAGGCTATTGAACATTATCTTTGTCTTCTGCATATTAATCTTCAACCCCACTCTTATACTTTCTCGCTTAAGGTCCTCAATCATTTGCTGTAATTCATCCCCACTGTTGCTGAATAGGACAATATCATCTGCAAAGTGAAGGTTGCTGAGATATTCGCCCTTTATCCTCATTCCTGAGCCTTCCCATTCTAAGAGCTTGAATACTTCTTCTAAGTATGCAGTGAATAGCATTGGAGAGATTGTGTATCCTTGCCCGGGACCACTTTCTTGATAGGTAACTTTCTACTTTTCTTGTCGAGAACCAAGGTTGCTGTGCAATCCTTGTATATATTTGCCAAGATATTCAAGTATGACTCCTGTACTCCTTGGTTACGTAATACCTCTATGACTGCTGGTATCTCTACTGAATCAAATGCTTTTTCATAATCTATGAAAGCCATATAGTGAGGTTGATTGTACTCCGCAGATTTCTCTATTACCTGGTTGATGACATGGATATGATTCATCGTAGAATATCCCTTCCTGAAGCCAGCCTGTTCTCTTGGTTGGCTGAAGTCAAGTGTTGCCCTGATTCTATTTGAAATTGCCTTGGTGAATATTTTATACAATACTGAGAGCAAGCTAATGGGTCTATAATTCTTCAATTCTTTAACGTCTCCCTTCTTATGGATGAGTATAATGTTGGCGTTCTTCCAGCTTTCTGGTACACTTGAAATCGTGAGGAATTGCCTATAAAGGGCGGCAAGCTTTTCAAGTATGATATCTCCTCTATCCTTGATTAAATTGACTGTTATTCCATCTTCTGTAGCAGCTTTTCCCCTGGTCATGTCTTTCAAGGCCCTTCTAACTTCATTGCTAGTTATAGAGGGGGCCTCTGTATCCTGTTCATCACTACTTCGAATGAAAGTAGCTTGGCTGCTCTAGGTACTGTTTTGTGTTCAAAAAACGGAGTTAAATGTCATTGAAACCAGTTCAAATAAACATCTGTAATAAATAAACAACCTTCGTCAGAAGCAAGGAATGGCGCTACATAAATTGTGGCAATTGTGTATGCACACCAGACCATGTAGGGTTATCAGCAGATACCGACAAGGTTACGCACGTTTGATAGCCGAAGCATACGCGATTCACATAGGAGGCAATAGGGAGTTTTAGTATAACGGAAAACGCTTACATTAGCGTTAGTGTGCGACACAACGCTAACGCAAAGAAAGGCTGCACTGGATGGTACAAGGTAGTGATTTAGAATAGCGGAACGGAGCAAAACGCTAACGCTAACGCAAATACATTTGGGCGCCATCTCGAGGCGGATACAGCAAACATGAGCAAACCCTCTCGTTAAGCCTACTCCGCCACAAATCGAGAACGTATATCGGAAACAACGCCCATTTGTCACCTGTACGCCGCTGTCGAATCATCATCACACAAATCTAAAGCAAACACGAACATTAGTGGGAAACGAATGAGCCAAACAGTGCAGGCCGACGACTCGATAGATCCGAAGTGGACGGCTCTCGCTTCAACAGGCGCCGCCATCTTGCTCTACGTACGGAATTCCTTGCGTGCATTAGCGTTGAAGGCTATATTCCGGAAATAGCGTACGTACATAAGAGTTCTGGCTACATTTACATTCTGCACATGCGCAATTTGCAGCACGCAACGCTAACGTTAAATCCTTGCGTTTGCTGTTTTCCGCTGTACTAAAACTCCCTAATGAATGTGTGAGCACAGCTTCGATATCTCTAAGCAAAAAAGAAATCTCATTTTTAGAAAGTGCACCTTAGACCATTCCTGAAGGAAAACAGCTTTTTTAAATATCGATTATTCACCCCTTTTTCTGCGTAGAAACTTTTATCTGTGATTTTATAGCTTTGACGATATGCTCGATGCATGTGGGGGGCTCTGCTTGTTCCACATACATATATTGCTTTGTTGCAATACACACAACATTGCTACTCAGCGCATATGTTGTTGATCTTTCTTAGTCCTGATTTTATGCACCTTCATAACATCTGTTCCTTGGTAAGTAAACCTATTGGATGAAATGAACAATTTTGACTGGGCTGACTTGGCTTGAAACGTTTATTTCTTTGTTGCAATACACACAACATTGCTACTCAGCGCATATGTTGTTGATCTTTCTTAGTCCTCATTTTATGCACCTTCATAACATCTGTTCCTTGGTAAGTAAACCTGTTGGATGAAATGAACAATTTTGACTGGGCTGACTTCGCTTGAAACATTTCATTCAGAATGCACTGCTCAAGTTTGTTGTTCATTACATTAGGCTCTGCATCTGTGAAGTCAGCTGGCGAAATAAACATGGCAATGTCATGGCTTGCATTAGAGCCAGTGCTCTATTCACCATCTTTGTTGTGTGGCTGTTGAATAGTTGGCTTGGAATTGACCTTTGCCCTAGCAAGGGCACTGACATGGTGCATGAGGATGTCAACTCTCCATGGCACGTTGCTATGCTTAAGCTTGATCAACAAGAACTGCAGTTCTCGCAGATCCATTGCAACTGTCCGGTATGGTGTTCAAGAAGGACTCGGGAAAACAGCTCCTGAACCATTTCATTGACCTCTCAAAGATCTCCTTTCTAGAAACATCAGCAGAGTTGTTTTTCTTAGTCCCCACTAAAGAGTTATTTCCTAAAATATCTTTTTGTGCCATTCCAGGAGTGTGCAAAGGCTGACCCCTGCTGTGACCCAATCACATGCAAACTGCGTGTTGAAGCAAACTGTTCAGCAGGGCCATGCTGTGAGAATTGCAAGGTGGGTGCTGATCATCATCTCCCCAGCTAAATCGCATTATCTGTGCTTTAGATTTGGTGGTAGATGAGTGGCGCCATCTTCGACGAGCGCAGTCGACCACCGTGGATAGCATTTCGTGAATTTTCTTCCACGTGTCAGAGATTCAGGGGCGTAGCCAGGGGGGGGGGGGGGGGGGGTTGAGGGGGTTCAAACCCACCCCGAAATTTTTTCCGCAACCCCCCCCCCTCCCCACTTACCCACCCTTTGTTCTCGTCGCTTTGCGCTGACATAATTCATGAAACCGGTGCTACTATCACAATTTCATTCCTGGGCGCTTCCGTTTGGGTTGATAATTTACAGGGAATCATATCTGCATATGGAAAAAACTGTCACGGTGTTTGTCAAGGCTTTGACACTCTGTGAAGTTTTGGGCGATAATGTGGCGGCCGCATTCTGAAGCAACAAATGCGCAACAAATGAAGCAACAAATGCGGCAGCCGCATTTTAGGTGATGGCAAAAACGCTCGAGGCCCGTTTACTTAGATTTAGGTGCACGTTAAAGACCCCAGGTGGTCGAAATCTCCGGTATACATTTCCGCCGCTTCCCTTCAGGTGCCGGTTAGGCCACGCACGCGCAGGATCTTAGGCTACGTTCACACTTGGTCTCAAAGCTCTCGGAAGCGGCAAAATCTTGCAAAAATCCGCCCGCCTAGGCGGCAAAACAGGCAGAAAAACAGGCTGCGAGCCAAATCGGTCTCGGGCCGAATTTTTCGCCATGACGAAGTGGAAACGCGGTGCAAAGTCGTTCTGCTTCACTGGAAGCTACACTAACACTAGCATGTAAACAACCGGTTGTAAAATTGAACATGGCACTAAAAGTGTAGGCTGTAATGCTGATCGACGCGATCAAGAACCAGCCCTTTCTCTGCGACAAGAGTGGCACTAAAACGTACTGTCAGCAATACTCGCGATAGTATTCAACGTCGTGCGACCGGAGGTGCGGCAACGAAGCCTTGGCATGACCCAACTTCTCGCGCTTTTGCAAAGCCAGGCGAACCCACCACCGCCGTTTCCGAGGCGTCCGCGTCTTCCGTTTATTCATTGTCCATTTCTAGAAAACAAGTAGGTAGAAGTATAAAAGCCATTTCTTCTACCGCTTCCACGGCAGACAATAGTTAGGCAGATTCCTCGTTGGCGCTCCATAATTCTCCTCGCTCGTGTATGGTATGTTGCAGAAGTCGCGGGGTGCTTTTCTTGTCGCGACGATAGATTGGGAGTGTAGGTCTCATGTAGGACACGCAGGCTTTGGCGAGCCCCAACACAAGGGCCAGCCCGGGTTTTAGCTGTGGTGTTCCCGTTGCCCCTTTGGTGTCCTGGAGGCGCCGACAATACGAAATGATGAAATGTTATTACAACTTGTAAATAAAAGCTATTAAAGAAATATTATCATCGCCTAGGCACCAACCTGTGACTCAGCCCTACCGCGCCCGTGTGAGGAGAATTACGGAACGCCAACGAGGAATTTACCGAAGGTTGCAGATGACATGCCAAGTTGCGTAAAATGATCACTTTTGATGACGGTACGTGGGTCAAAGAATGAACATACCGCTCGAAATAATGCGATAATGAGCGCCACCACGCCGACAAACGTACGCAGACGAGGTGGATCTGGACGAAAATAGCAGTGGCGGCTGCGGCGGTAGCAAAACAAATGTGAACAACTTGGACAGGCGCGGAAAAACTTTTCCGGCCGCTTTGGCCTTTCTGCCCGCTTGCCGCTTCCCAAGTATGGACGTAGGCTTACTCTGCGTGCGAAACGTCTTTTGTTTGCGATTGCGCCCCCACGGAAGGCTGGTAATTACTGTTGTGTTGTTGAATCTCAAACCAGCAATTACGGAAAGCTGCTAGTTGCTGTTTTGTTGTGGAATCCCAAACCAGCAATGTACACACGAAGGGGTTGATGACAGCAGTGAAATTCCACCGACTCGCAACATAATGCACGAAACAGACAGCCGACAAGCATGAATTACTGCTGTGCGCAGTACAGCGTAAGTAAACTTTTGTTGCAGGCGCTGACAGTTCTCGTCAGAGTTCACGCGTCCTGAGAAATTTATTATGCGCAGTTTGTGCACTATGCACTGAACAAGACCGGAGTTCATTCCTGCATCACTAGTACACCAATCAGTCGAGATTCTGTGAGGTACAAGGCGGCTTCCTCTTTGCACTGGCGTAAGTGAAGCAGAAATGAGTTGCACGCGCTACTTAAAATGCGTACACATGCCATATCTATGCTGTGCGGTGAAATATTCTGTACAATTCTGAATCTGTTGACGTAAAGGCAAATGACGGCTGCACGCTCGCACACAGCGGAAGACACAGTGGCCCATGCACTTGCCGCAGGAAATGCAACCCTTTCGTATGAGGGAGCAGGGCGACGAAAGCTACGAAAAAAAAAAGCCTTACGCGTTTTTGCGCGTATTTAAGTTTTCTAGCGCAAAGACGCAGCGAACAAGCTATTGCTATGGGAGTAGGTATAGCCTGGTCACACGTGCATTTTCACGCGAATAGCCGTCCTTGACTTGTGAAACGCACTTCGCCCCGACGAGGACGACGCCATCTACGCTTAACGGAAATTAACAAATAATGATGTCCTCTCCGATCGCACGGGTCGTCTCAATGATGCGTTTTCGAAGACTGGTCCATTCAGTGGCGCGATGAGAGAGCGTTGCTCCAAACGCCCACTGTACCTGTCGTACTTACTGTATTTACTGCGCTTACTTTACTTTTTACTCAATTTCTTCACAAGCACACGCGAGGGGGGGGGGTCCCATGTCTTTGATATACATGTATACAGTCTGCTTAAACTACCGATATTTATTATCGATCACGTGACGTAGAGGAAAGCAGAAGCTTGCCCCCCCCCCCCCCCCTAGTCGGGCCGGTGAACCCCCCCCCCCGAAAAAAATTTCTGGCTAGCACAGCAAAGAAAGCGAGAGGCTTGCACAACTCGAGCGTGAGAATAGGATTATGAGAGACACGATAGCTAGTCTCATGGCTGAGATAGCGGAAATTAAGAAGGTAGGAGGTACACAACCTGCCGCGAAAGATAGGCAGACGCCACAGCCGGCGGATACACCTATGGCTGAGGAATGCGAGACGGAGAGGCCCGCCAAAAAGAGGGCCATAGTTAGAGAGCAAGACACGCCTACGGGTAGGGCTAAATCGGAAATTCGCGAGATGCTCTCTTCCCTTAGCGAGAGCATGAAGCAGCTAAGCGAGACGGTCTCGCACATTCAGGGCAGTATGTTGGCCATGGAGGAGAGATACAACCAGCGATTTTGCAAGATTGAGGCGTTCTTAGAGAATGTGGTAGCTCCAACCGTGGGGCCGAGGGCGCTGTCACTCCCGTCGACGGCTTCGGCGGCACAGAACGTGAGTGTTCCTCACAGGACCAATTCAGCAACGCAGCTGCAACAGCCACAGGATGGCTGTGCAAACTAATTCATTCAGAATATGGCAGTGGAACTGCAGGGGGTTTCTGCACAAAAGGGCCCCCTTGCAGCAATTTATTCGCTCGCACTCGGAAAAGCCTCACGTAGTACTCCTGCAGGAAACACTAACTAACAGCATCGTGCTGCCCGGCTACCGGTCTGTCGCAAAACACGACGAAGGAAGAGGAGTGGGTGTACTGATCAGCAAAAAGCTTACCCACGTCGTTCATGACCTCAGGCTGGCGTCGAGCAAGGTCGAACACGTCATGGTAGAAATCATTCCCGGCCCGGCGAACAGAGAGAGCATCTTTGTTTTGAATGTGTACAGCAGTCCCAGGGATCTGAGGCAACGCTTCAGAGCCCTTGTCTCCAAAGCTGCACATCTCGCCAGAGGCGCTCCCCTGGTCGTGGCGGGTGACTTCAACGCTCCGTATCATACGTGGGGCTACCCGTATGACACCCGTAAAGGGGAGGACCTATGGAGAGAGGCAATAAATCTGGACCTGATGTTGGTCACGGACCCTGCCTTCCCAACCAGGTGCGGTACGTCATCCAGCCGGGACACGACTCCGGACCTCACTTTCGTCAGGGGAGTGGCAGAGGTGAACTGGACAAACCTTAACATGGACTTTGGCAGCGACCACTACGTCTTGGCCACCGTCCTTCGGATCGAGCAGAACAGACAACGCAAGTTCCGATTCACCGACTGGGACAAGTTCCGCAAGCTGAGAGAGGAGCGGACCGGGGAAGAGAGGCCCGACCTGGAGCGATGGATTGCAGAGATTCGTGAGGACATTGAGGGCGCGACCAAAGAGGTTAGCACAGACCTCCCGGTACAGAAGATGGACAGCAGGCTGGCGCACCTACTCGAGGCCAAGCAGTCCCTTCTGGCCAGATGGAAGGGTCAGCGGCTCAATCGAAGGCTCCGCAAGAAGATTGCCGAGGTCAACAGAAGCATCGAAGAGCACTGCAAAGTCCTTTCCAGACAGCAATGGGATGAAGTTTGCAACTCGACTGACGGCCAGATGCGGAGCGGGGGGTCCTGGAACCTCCTAAAGCATCTGCTGGACGAGACCAACACCAAGTCGAACCAGCGGAGCACGCTGGGAAGAGCGCTGCACGGGGCCAGGCAAGAATCCTCGGACGAGGAGGTTATGGAAAGGTTGATCGCGAAGTACTTGCCGGTAGCCTCCGGTCCGGCGTCCCCCATCCCAGAATATGGGGACGTCGCGAAACCGGAGCTGGATGCGGAGTTTGGTGTCGAGGACGTTTGGCGGGCCCTGCACGATTTAAACGGCAGGTCGGCCCCGGGTCCGGATAGAGTTACAAACAAGGCACTGAGGAACTTGGACGACAAGTCGGTGGAGTACCTGACGGACGTTATCAACAAGATGTGGAACGACGGAAAAGTACCGGAGATGTGGAGGAGGGCTGCCACCATTCTCATCCCCAAACCGGGCAAGCCCCCTAGTCTCGATAACCTCCGACCGATTTCACTCACTTCGTGCGTGGGCAAGGTCGCCGAACATGCTATCTTAAACAGGGTCTCGCGATACTTGGAAGACCGGGATATTTACCCACACAATATGATAGGCTTCAGGGCAGGACTGTCAACACAGGATGCCATGAAGCTCATCAAATATCAAGTCATTGACCGTAACACGAGGGACACGAGAGCCATACTTGGATTAGACCTGGAGAAGGCCTTTGACAGCGTCTTGCATTCCTTTGTCTTGAGCCAGATATCTAGCCTCGGGTTGGGCAAGCACTTCCACGACTACACACGATCATTCCTTGCGGACAGAGAAGCCACTCTCAGGGCGGGAGACCTCGTTTCGGACTCGGTTAGGCTGGGTTTCAGAGGGACGCCACAGGGGTCTGTCATATCCCTGACCCTGTTTAACCTAACCATGATCGGTCTGTCGAGGAGACTCTCCGAAGTCGAGGGTATCAACCACACAATATATGCAGACGACATCACCATTTGGTGTACCGGAGGCAGTGATGGACGGGTGGAGGCTGCGTTGCAGGAAGCCATCGAGATAACGGAGGAATATCTTAAGCCGACCGGCCTTCAGTGTTCCCCTCGGAAATCAGAACTGCTCATTTACAGGCCCAGGCGAAGGGGGCCCAAACCGAAGAGTTGGAAGCCTGTAGAGGACGTCGACATCACTCTACGGACAAGTGAGGACAGTGTCATCCCCAGGGTGGACTCCCTCCGGGTCCTAGGTATCAAACGGCTCCAATAACCTGACGGTGTCAAAACTAGCCAAGAAAACGGATAATGCCATCAGACTCATATGGAGAGTTGCCAACCGGCAGCAGAGTCTTGGAGAGGACAATCTTGTGAGACTGGTGCACGCCTTTGTAATGTGTCATTTTACCTACGTGGCGGCCATGCACAATTGGCAAAGGTCGGAGAGGGACAAGCTCAACACGTTGATCAGGAAGACTATCAAGAGGGCCCTCGGCCTGCCCATGTACACAAGCTCGGAGAAACTGATGTGTCTCGGCATGCACAACACGCTGAAAGAGATCGCAGAAGCGCAGGAGAGGGCGCAGTACGCCAGGTTGTCCACCACCCAAGCGGGTAGGAGCATCCTGCGGGAGCTGGGGGTTCCGCCGGCGGAAATCGAGTCCCGCTTCTGCGGTCTCCCTCTAAAACAGCGGGAACGCATTGTCGTGGCTCCAATTCCACGCAACGTTCATCCCGAACACAACGTAGGTCGGAGACGAGCTAGGGCCAAGGCTCTCCTGGGCAAAGCTCGGGAAGAGGCTCCGGATTGCTGTTTTGTTGATGCTGCCCGGTACCCAGACGGGACGGCGTTCGTAGCGGTGGGCATCGATCACGATGGGAAAATCACGAACTGTGCGACTGTTCGAACGAAGTCGGCCGAGGTGGCGGAGCAGGTGGCCATAGCCCTGACCCTGCTGGACGACAAAAGGACCACGATCTACAGCGACTCGCGGACGGCTGTACGAGCTTTCGCCAAGGGCACCGTTTCGGAGCAGGTCGTGCGCATTCTACGGGGCAAGGACATCAAGTCGCACACGATCATCTGGTTCCCTGCACACATGGGGCAGATCAAGGGCGCCCCGCCCAACCTCAACGAGTCGGCCCACAGAGCTGCGCGAGGAGTCGTTGACCGCGTAGCTACCGGGTGGCGCGACGCTGAGGTTATGGACAATCGGGACCCTCCCTCCTCATATAACGAACTTACGAAACATTTTTACATGGGACGGAGACGATATCCTCCGCCACATAGGAAACTAAACAGACCACAGGCGTTGACACTCAGATTACTCCAGGTCGGGGCATACCCTAACCCCGCACTGTTACACAGAATATACCCAGATATACAATCGGCCAATGCTTGCGAGCTATGCTCAGACCTAGCTGACTTGGAACATATGCTCTGGCGGTGCCCCGCGTTACACGACGGCGACGATGTCGCGTCGACCAAATGGGAGGCTGTCCTAAGCAGCCCCGATCTTGAAGCACAGCTATGGGCTGTCCATCGGGCCCGCGACGCAGCAGAGAGGCTCGGCCTTTCTGTGCCGACGTGGGAGCGGCCCGCTATGTGCTGACGTGCGTTCCGACGGACAATAATAAAGTTTTACCATACCATACCATACGCCCCTGCAGAGATTGTTTGCGTATTTGCGCGCAGTCTGTCTTTGCAATTCCTGATGTTCATGATAAAACATGTCCCAAGACAAATCCAATTAAGTCCATCTGCAACACAAGACGTCAGTCGCCTTGTTTTATTGACAACCTCAAACAATACAGGAGCAATACATATTGTGGTTTATGCGTCTTTGGTTTAACACAGCACTAATGACATGCAACTAAACAAATAAAAAATTTGCTGTTAACGTAAAGAAACCAAATTGAACCTTCACTCATTAAAGAAAAGTAGGTAATAGAAAGCGCTAGGATATACTAGTTTTTAAACTTGTTCGCATCTTGAGAACTGGTAAAAAAAATGTGGTTGATCCCTCTTATATAGGAATCGGTATAGAACACGAAAGTGAAACGTGTCTTCACAGAAGTAGTGTAATGTTTATTGCACATTGATATATAATGTCTATTGGTGTTTTGTGGCTAAAGCGCCCTTAGGCGTTGATGCACCCACGCTGACGCCTGGTGGCACGTCTCCTCCATCACGACTACCAACGTCGATGACCATGAGCAACCGTCGTGCATATGGAAGCTGCACTACGCTGCACACGCTAGCACAACGCGAAAGACGAAGCACGTAACTGACACACTAATACAACGCGCAAGACAAAGCACGTAACTGAATCGTCACCGAGTCAAATCAGCGCGTACAGCGCGTCGTAATTGCAGCCTCCGCGATCAACTTCAGAAACATTTTCAGAGCTAATTGCGGAGGCCACGCTCCGCTGTGCTGAGTACGGTGAACGCCACTACCAACGCCACCTAGGTGGCGTTGTTAGTGCTTCTTGATGCCAGCGTCCCTTCGAATGCTGGCATCGAGGCGTCGTAGTGCTGAGACAGCCGAAGCGTTCACTGTCGGTGCGCGTTAGTGTCATAATGCAGTACTTCTCTTTTCTGCTCGTAGGCGGCGGCACCGCCCCGAGCAAGAGCGCGGGTACACGGAGGAGTGTTAGATATATAAGGCGCGTCTGTGTAGCTCTCTGCAAATGCGTTTGTGGCGCAATGGGTTAAACGCTCGGCGATCTATCGTCGCGGACCGAGAGGTCGTGGGTTCGATTTCCAAATTTTGCATGTTTGTGGAACTTTTTCTTCTGGTTTCTTTCTTTGTATTATGTTCTATGACGTATTTCCGTGACGGAAATACGTCAGTGAAGTCTTGGTGGACCCCGGCATAAAACACTTTCGTGTTAAAATGAGGCAGACGGTTGCTGATATTTCTTGCAGCTTGTAGAAAACCTATAAAGGAACCACAAAAGTGACACCTTAATAAGCAATCACTAAAAGATCCAAGTAAGAGTGACTGTTGATCACACAATGTGGCATAGTTGGAATATTTTCGGCAGTAGCTGGTTACATTCTGGATGATAGTACAATTAACTGTGCAACACCTCTTATTTTTCTGAGTGCTAGCACACATCATATTTAAGTGCAAGAACCCATTTCTTGCAACAGTATTCCAAATTAAAAGGTATTCCTGTCTAATGCCTTTGCAACAATGATAATGGCACACTTGTTGCAGCACAGTAATCGCAAGTTGATGTGCATGACGAAAACCGCTGTGACATTATACTTAATTGTAGCAATAATGGTTGGGGTCATTTCCGAGGTTCACACGATATACTACCAGCTCCTCCACTCAAGTAATCAAATTGGTGCGATGTGAATAGCTGAGCCGGAGACACTGTTTTCAATAACAGCGCTGTTTTTGACACAACAACTTTAAAACGGGACGGAGCACACATCACACAGAGCCCGACATGGGAGACATCGCTCACGGAACAATGATGCTGTCTGGTGTGAGGCTATCTTGTCTTCCCTTCTTCTCACACACATTGGAAGCCATGGAAAAACGCTAACATAATTGAGGCAGCTGTCATCGCACCAATGGCATCGGCACAAGAGCAGGTTTACGAATCCAAGATTCATGGTCGTCCTTGTCGTGAGAGCACAGTATCAATGCCAGAATGCCATGCACGATGAAGGCGAGGGGTCCTAGTCGTGGCACCACTACGGTAACATAAATAAATTCAAAAGCTTAGAGAGGAGGCAGCAAGGGCATTGCGAGGGAGATGAGTTGTTACAACCTGTTCAAGGGTGGTGCTGGTCATTTTCGCTGCCACAGAAGCTCTGCCTTCATCTCATTATTGCCTCCAATGCTTTGACGAAGGAGCATCCTCATTACGCTCCGCTGTGTGTAGCAGAGTGCTGGTGCCATCGCTCCGCTGTAGGCTTAGTAAGCCATTGCCAGCTGGTGCGCTACAACCGTCTCCACACTTATAGGTTTAAAAAAATGCTTATCTAAAGTGATGATTCATTCTGCTCTGTTATTCTGCATGCCATTTGAACCTGTTACTACACAATGCATGGTCTAAAAATTCGAAAAAAGTCAATTTTTTTTTTATTGCCAATCAAAGCATATTAAAAAAGATCACACGTACGAGGTCTGTTATAAAGGTATCCGACCTTTGGCCGAAGAAAAAAAGCTGGTATAACTGGAGCATTGTAAACCTAATCACCCTCAAAGTAGTCTCCTTGGGACTCCACACACTTCTCCCAGCAGTGCTGCCATTGTTGGAAGCATTCCAAGAAGGCCTCTTTCGGAATGGAGTTTAGCTCAGCTGTCGTTGCAGCCACACTGTCCTCACTTGTCTGAAATCGCACTCCTTTCAATGGCCTCTTGATTTTGGGAAACAGCCAGAAGTCACAGGGGACCATTTCGGGAGAGTAAGGAGCCTGTTGAACTACAGGAGTCTGGTTTTTTGACAAAAAAGTCTGAATCAAGTGCGAGGAATGTGCAGGAGCATTGTCGTGATGGATGCGCCAATTTCCTGTTGACCACAACTCCGGTCTCTTGCGCCGCACAGCATCACGTAGGCGATGGAGGACATCTCTGTAGTACTCTTTGGTGATTGTTTGACCCTGTGGTGCGTACTCGTGGTGTACCACACCGCGGAGTCAAAGAAAGCAGTCAACATCACTTGGCGGACCTTTCTTGGTCTTGGTGACTTAGAATGCTTCCACTGTGACGACTGGGATTCGGTTTGCGGGTCATACCCGTGCACCCAAGACTCGTCACCAGTGATTATGGTGTTCATGAAGTCGGGGTCACTATTTGTGGAATCCAGCATGTCCTGTGAGAGTTCAACACGAAATTGCTTTTTCCTACCGTGAGCAGCTTCGGCACGAATTTCGCCACAACTCTCTTCATAGTCACTTCTTCGGTCATAATGGAATGTGCAGAAAAAGTGCTGATGCCCACCTTTTCCGCAATTTCTCGGATAGTCACACGACGGTCCCGCATCACCACAGCGTTCACTTCGGCAAATGACCTGGTCATTTCGGCTTGTTGATGGCCGACTGGAACGTGGCTCGCTCTCCACCGATGTGCGGCCATCTTTAATCCGGTTGTACCACTCCCTAATCTGTGTGCTGCTCATAGCATCGTCACCGAAAGCCGTCTGAATCTTCCGAATGGTTTCCACTTGGCTGTCGCCCAGTTTCTGGCAAAATTTGGTGCAGTAGCGCTGCTCCAGTCGCTCCGCCATTTTCCTTGCAATAAAAAAACCGACGAGAGCACTGTGCACTACCTCACTTAGACACTGCGTCCCAGCGTCTGACGCTATCGGCAGGCAGGAAAAAATTCGCGCATGCGCACGAAGGTTCAAGGTCAGCTGATGCAAGTGCACTTGTTTCATATCCATCAGGTGTTGAGAAAAAAAAATAAGGTCGGATACTTTTCTAACAGACCTCGTACATGGTGCTGTCAGGTTGAGTACTGTGCTTCAGTGCTGTAACATTACCTTTGTTCTGTCCTTGCATTATCTCATTCTGGTACTGCTAGAGCACGGTCATGACTTGCCACCTTGTCTAAATGTGCATACTGATACATCTGTGCTACAGGCTTGAAAAAATTGCCACAGGTAATGTGCATATTTGATAGCACAGAACACATTTACAGTCAAACTTCACATAAGTAATCATACCTGCATTTTGTGAGTCCTTGTGGCGATGAAAAAAGGAGCTCTGCTGTGTGTCCTGCAGTTGCGTGCTGCTGGCCAGCTGTGCCGCATCCCTGAGTCCGAGTGCGACATTCCTGAGTTCTGTGACGGCCGTTCTGGGGAGGTGAGTGGTGTCTGGCAAGGCTTTCAAACTATGGAGTGCTGGCAGAGGGAATGAATGTGTGTGTGCACATGTGTGTGCAGTGTCCACCCAACATCTACAAGAAGGCCGGCCAGGACTGCAAGAAAGGCAGCGGTTTCTGTTACCGGGGCAAGTGTCATACATCTGATGAACAGTGCGAGTTCATCTGGGGCTTTGGTGAGCTTATTTTGCCTAAATTTATGCGTACACCACAACAAGGGTTTAGATCATGCTCACTCCTTTATATGCATCTAGATAGTTGTAAATAATAACAATAATTTCAATGATGATGAGGGTGATGATGATCTGTATTTATATACGAAAAAACAAAGGGGCAATTTACGGACTAGCCAGAGCTAGAAATTGGCTTGTAGGGTGACTTCCGACAGAGGACACCTGTTATTGATACATACAAGAAACTAATTAACATAGATTTGCCTATAATACCTCATCACTTTTCCAGAGCATGTGTCTTGAGAGAAACTCAATAAATATAGTCGGGCAGTAATGCTGCCTTACAGTAGCCTTACCATAGTGCATGCAAATTCAGGGAACCATGTAAAGTGGGATGTGTTTTAAGGATACAGATTTATTATGTGCTTTGAATTCTCTGATTATTATTCAAAAAATATCTTAAAAGCAATTCATTTGAATAGGGTGTCAAAAGAAGGTAAGCTAAAGACTGGCTTTTGGACTCATCCTTGCACATTGTGCAAATAACAGATCTGCCAGTATCCGAAAGTACACAATTTGTTCTATTTTTTCATGTGACAAAACTAGTGAAGAAACAGCACTGTACCTTAAAAATGCACTATAAGCTAGGGCATTGGCTACGGTGCATTAAGGTAAAGCGTGTGCTATTTCTTCAATTGGTCTGTCACATGTAACAGTGGCTTTCTGTTTCAAGTGTCTCAACTAACATGCACCAAGTTTTTAAAGAAAGTGAAGCATTCTGTGTGGAGGATGCTAACTGCATGAATGGTTAGCAGCTACCTGAAGAAGCCTTCAGTATTTTTTGTTCTTCCTAATGATTAGCTTAAAACGTTTTCACTCATAAATTTATGACTAAGATGTCAATACAAGGTTATAGAACACTTTTGAAAGCATGCCCTTCACCAGGTTTGGGCATTGCAAAGAGACAATTGTGCAGTGTGCAGAATCCGCGGTGGCATTCGTGTCTGCAAAGTATCAAATGGATGCATCGCGTGAGAACAGTCTGTGCACCCTTCCTCTTTAAGGAGCCCCACTGGCTTCAGTAAATCATTCAATACAGAATACTGTCATTTGAAGTGCATCGTGAAGCACTTCAAAAAAAAGAAAGCAGGGCTCGTGTCATAAACGTAATGCAGTCCCTCGCTCTGGCACAGGAGAAGGCAGGGAAGGAATAATGTCACTTGCAGACACTAGCTGAGGCCAAGGGGCGTCTGTGTCTCCAATGGAGCTTGCCTCCTGACAGCATGGCGATGCAACATTTAACTTTCTCCTGTCTCTTTTAATGTTGAACCAATTTGAAAAATTGTTGTGGTAAAACGCTCCTTAGAGCCTCGCAACTTCTAGTGTATAATCAAAAATTCCCATGGGGTCTGATGAGGAACCCTTTATTGTTTGCACTGTGCTATCTTCGGCGTAGATCATATTTATGCTTTTAAAAGAAAGCCCACAAACTATACATTAGGCATCTCAAAATTACGTATGTTTTCTCGTGCAAATTTTACTTTATTGCCATGTCTCATGGATGTTGATTTAATGTTAAGTGGCAAAGTAAAAAAAAAATTATTCTTGTTTTAAAACTACATATCAGAAGCAGTTAACTAAATTTTGTATTCACTTTTGTAATCATTTCAATTTTTTGGAATGAATAGGAAGAAAGACGCTTAGATTCAATGGGCTTAATAAATGCTACCATTGGACGGCATGCATGCAACCAATATGAGCATTTTGTCAGCACAACTAATTGTGCAGTATTCGTGGCCAAGTTGGATGAGCAAGGTGACGGGGTTAGAAATTTTACATTATTTGCACATTTATTGTGATAAACAAGATATGTAAGTACAGCAGGTCATTTGCAACACAATCATGCATGTAGAGCAGGTTGCTCGGTTCAAATGCTGGTTGGTTAATAGGTCAGCTGATGATTATATATCGCTGAGCTGTAACTGACTGACTGTAACTGAATTACAATTGTACTAAATTCAAGTGAGCTGGCCATAATGTACATGAACCTGCATTTTTATGCTAACAACTATAAAAAAAAAAAAGATTTTGCACTTATTGTTGTTTTGTTTATACTCAAATTTGGCAAAAAGATTAGATTCCTTTTTTTGTTCGCAACATTTGAGCCGTGACTTGGGACTATTACATACCTGGTTTGTCCACTGTGTTATATGCACCTTAAACTCGGAGAATAGCAGAAAAGTTCTGCGGAATTCCACTAGGTGGAGGAAAGTTCATGAAAGGAAAAATTGACATCCACCCATATGTAGCACAAAGCTACAAAGGAAACTCCAACAGGTTTCTCAAAGAAAGCGTCATAGTTGAAGAAAAATTCGTCCTGGTCCAGGATTTGAACCCGGGACCAACGCCTATCCGGGGCAGTTGCTCTATCGTCTGCGCTAACCAGGAGGCTAGCAGATTGCAGCGTGAGGCCAAACTAATTGACAACTCGAAGCACAAGCACATTGAATACATCAAATTAGTTTGGCAGAATTCTGCTAGGTGAAGGAACGTTCCTGAAAGAAAAAATTTATAAAAGTTTAGCTCAGATGGTAGAGTGACCGCCCCGGATAGGCGTTGGTCCCGGGTTCGAATCCTGGACCAGGACAAATTTTTCTTCAACTACGACGCTTTCTTTCTGACAAACCTGTGGGGGTTTCCTTTGTAGCTTGTGCTACATATGGGTGGATGTCAATTTTTATTTCATGAACTCAGAGAAGTGAGCTGCTGCGTAGGTATGGACTGGCTTCGACACATGTCAGCAATTAAAGCAGTATGGTGGCCCTGGCAGGATAGCCCTGCTGGCTCAACAGTCGATGCGAGAATTTCATTTTATCAACTTGCTTTGATTTATTGCATGATTGAGGCAAAGCAACTCAGTCCATAAAGCCACTCTGCCACCATCAATGTTAGCTTCTTCTTTAATAGACAGGCTGTAAAACCAGTCTACAGCAGCTCACTTATAGAGATTTCACACTTTACTGTGAACGCTCATTTGTTTGTCTCGATTTGGTTCAGGCCCAGCACAGCATAACATTTATAAAAATCTATTTAAGCAGCTACACCTGGGATCTAAGCAACCATCTTGCATATACAAGCCAAGCATTGTAACTACTGTGATAGTCTTTTTGCGCAAGTGAGTGGATAATGATTGTGTTGGGTGCTGACATATTGGCGGGCAGTTTTTGTCACGTTCGTTTTGTACACAGTAGTACCACAGCACCAATCGAGACATGGTGCCTGCAACATTGTGCAGCACATGCTTCCTGCGAGGTTCACAAATGTGTGAGCCAGATTGTTCCGAAGAAGTGGCATTCTTTCACAGTTTCTCAGGAGCGACTGAGGGTTCTTCTCAATATAACATGAGATTCTCTCAACATACTGAGTAGTTGAAGGCTCATAAATGCTAAATTGAATTAACGGAATCGAAGGATCACTGGAGTTCTTTGTTTCAAGAAAAACCAGGTATGTGTTTATACTGCTCGTTTTATTGAACAATGCTTCCCAGTAAAAAAAAAATGTCATTAGGCCCGATTGAAAAAGTACCAATTGCCACCAATGGTTTTCAACCAATTGGAATTTTACCACCAGTTAGAGTGCACCAATTACATCCAATTAGTAAACATGTTGAAGCTAACTGATCAACCAGTTGAACACATATGGTCATCCAATTGAAGCTAACGGGTTCCCATTTGGTCATTCAATCGAAGCTACATGGTGCCCAACAGGTCAACCAGCTGAAGTAGACTGGTAACCAGTTGAACACATACGTCATCCAATTGAAGCTAATTGGTGCCCAACTGGTCAACCAGCTGAAGTAGACTGGTATCCAACTGGTTAATCAGTCGAACAAATGTGCATGGTCATCCACTTAAAGCTAACTGGTGCCCAACAGGTCTACCAGTTTGAACGCACATGGTCATCCATTTGGAGCCAACTGGTCGTCCAAGTGAAGCTAAATGGTGCCCAACTGGTCAACCAGTTGAAGTAAACTGGTATCCAACATTTTAACCAGTTGAACACACATGGTCATCCAACTGAAGCTAACTGGTGCTTAATGTGTAATGTGTGCCTAAGTGCACATGCATGAAATAAAAACCATACAAAGGAGGTACTTGTTGCTTACAATAATTTATGACATTTAAAAATATTATTGTGATGGAGCACCGAGTAGGTGGAAAGTATGGCATTGTTTATGAAGACTTTTTACAGATGGCATAGAAGTGGTCACGATGGAAGGATACTAGGGATTGCACACAATGTCCCGGTGACATTCTTCCTCAGGAGGAAATGGCTCGTAACCTCCCAGCTGGCAGAGTGGCACAGGCTAATTACACAAGGAGGTGGCAGAAAAGTAACATTGTTGACATTGTTCACAACAGCTTCAGTGGTGAGAATGACTAAAAGCAGCAACTTTTGCAACCTCTTTGTTGCATGCGGTGTACATAAAAAAATTACAACTGTCCTGAATTAAAGTTTATACATTTTAGATTGCTACAGAAGGTAACCATCAGAACCAAAGAACAGAAACAAAATTTAATGTGCAGTACACTGAACAAACAATGGCTTAAGAGTACAGTATTAGAGATGCATCAAAACGACTGTTCTAAACACAAATTACTGGTATGAAAGGCTCCCATACTAACAATGCTTTTTAAAATGTGGCTCTTTCCACGAGCACAGAAAAGATAATAATAATAAAAGGAAACTGGTCAGCATACAAATACTTCACTGTCGTAGTAGGACTGTTAAAAATACTGTACAGAACAGAAAGCAGAATAAATACTGACTAGATGGTGTAGGTAACGCATTTAGCAGCCGAAAGACGAAGCTGCTGATCATTTTCTGTGAAGCCGAGTGTCTGAGCGATGAAGCTGTAAACACCTGCTCCCACCTAAGGCTCAACAGTAAAGTCGGAAGTATGTAATAAATAAATAAATTACCATTGAAACAAGAGATCATGAATCAGTATGACTGTGTAACACTGATATGCCTGCCTAACTGTGCTGTAATTTTACCCATTTTAATAAATGTACCGTGGTCGGATGCCACAGACTTGTTTTAAATGTTTGGTGCTCTTGTTTTATGCACACAGTATTAAAATTTATGATTGTGCTGGTGTGCTTTCACTAATCCTGAGAAAAGCTATTATCAACTCCCTGCATGCTTGCGTGGCTGCCATCAGTGGCATAAATTTCTTCTACATTCATCACGAGATGAGTCCTCTTCTAGCAAACTCACTTGGGTTTGCACTAAAAAAATTCTAAATGTTCTAAACATTGAATAGTCAGTTCTTGAACTTGACCTTTCATTTACTAGAATCGGTGAGCTCATGTTTATTGGAGTGAGCATTGATATGTCTACACAATATATCCAAGAAAAAAATGATAAAATTACACAAGTTAGTATAAAGTTTAATTGTTGTAGCATTATGCCTACTTTCATCTATAGGCATTTCGCTCTGCAGGATACAGAAGCTAAAGCTTCTGTAGCTTACACATAAACCTGTAAGCTAGCTGAATTTTACACTGCACTGTATTTAATCTGATTATTAGCTCGCAATGCCCCAGCCAGCTGTCCAAATTCTTTGAGATAGCATGCGCCCTATAACAAATGCCAAAAAAATCAAGCAAAACTCCTAAGGAATCCAAACGGCTTAATACTGCAGCTCTTGAAGTACCCTAGCAAGGGTTTAAATTCAGAATGTGCATGCTTGGCTCAATTGACCGGAAAGTTATGAAGTCAAGAACTAATTAGACGATTCAATGGGTCTAGAATTCTAACCTGAGCTAGAGGCACTTTTGATCAAGGCTGCCATTTTAGTAAGAAGCATTACAGCCAGAATTTCAATTGGAAGAGCAATGTTCCAGTGGGTCTTCTCCTATTGGAGATGTACAACCAAGTGGACTAACAAGCATTTGAACTGTGAGACCAAATGGAAAATGGTGGACTAATTGGAATGACCAATTGGAACTGTGATGTCCAATTGGTTTTTCCAATTCAAGTGCAGCATTTCAGTTGGTTTCCAATTCATTCCATTTGGGTCCAAATACTGCTGGTATCTCCACTGACTCAAATTCAAGTGTTACCCTGATTCTATTGGAAATTATCTTGGTTAATATTTTATACAATACTGAAAGCAAGCTAATGGGTCTATAATATTTCAATTCTCTAATGTCTCCCTTTTTATGTATTAGTATAACGTTGGCATTCTTCCAGTTCTCTGATACACTAGAAGTTGTGAGGCATTGTGTATAAAGGGCCGCAAGCTTTTCAAGCATGATATCTCCTCTGTCTTTTATTAAGTCAACTGTTACTTATGAGGTTACATATGTGTTACATATGAAGGTCCAAATTTATTCGTCTCATAGTGTGCAGCAACATGTGTTTGCCCTGCTGCCTTGAGAAATGGGCACTATTGCTTGCATCCCTTAGGGACAGAGTGTGGCACCACAGGTCTAGCCGTAAGTCACACTTCATTGTTGGTGCAAGGTGTAAAACCGCCTGAGTGGAATTGTAAATGCAGCCAAACTATTTGAAATTTGCAGGCGCACGACGCTCGGATGAGAAGTGCTTTGGCGAGTTCAACGTGCAGGGCAGCATGAGTGGCAACTGTGGTCCGGATGGGCGGGGTGGCTACATCAAGTGCAGCCGTGAGCACATGATGTGCGGCACACTGCAGTGCCAGCGAGGTGCTCGTGCCCCAATTGTCCTTGGCATGGAGAAGCTCTACACCCGCACCATCATCTCCATAGAGGGCTCAGAGTTTGAGTGCAAGTGCGTGCTGAGCTCAGGGTGGCATTTCTGCTTGCACTGCTTTATTATGATGGTAGCGCAAAGGAGGAAGCAACACAGAGAAAATGAACTCACAGTTTATTGCATTTCGAGAAGGCTCATTTTGCAGACAAGCAGTCAACACCAATTATTAGCATTTGTGATAGCTAAGGTAATTTAGGCTTGAAATGAGAAAGCATTTCCTCTTATGGGATGACATCCCACATTATTAGAATCACTGTATATACAGCCGAACATTGTTGTAACAAAGTCACATTCAACGTGAAAATACCTTTGTTTTATCTAATATTCGTTATAGGCATGTATTTGTTACATGCTGATATTGGTGAGAAACATTCTAGATTTACTTCATTATATTTGAGCTCATTTTCGTGTGCATTTTGCGCCAAGAGTTAATTTTGGAACAGTGGTTAGATGGTAAAAAACAGCCACCAGAAAAATACAAGCAATGTACGTGTGTCAATATTGAGGTTTTACTGTATATGTAGAAGTTATTCATTGACCTCAAGCCTTTATTTTTTGTTAGTCCTTTTTGCATATTAGCTGACAGGACACTTGCTTCTGTTAATATTGCTGCAATAAAGTCCTTGTATAAGCTTTCTTCTTTTTTAAAGCTAAGAATCAAAAACCTTAGAAGTGCTGCTAATGCATCCTATTTGTCGGCGCTGGAATACCAGCTTGAAGCTGCTTCTGTCCACCATGTTCTTCCTACGAAGTGCCAGTCAGGCTTACATGTTTCAGCTACAGATCACCAAAAATGGTGGCGAGATTGAACACAAATCATGCATTATGCTGACCACCGCTAGCACAAAAATTGGCCCTCTGTCTTCGCAGCACAATGCTGTGCTTCTTTTGGTCTATCTTGTTAACTTTTTCTTGCTCTGCATTATCTATCATGATGTAGAAATGGCTGTGGGCTACTTGAAGTTGTGTACTCCGCGCATGCTAGTTGGGAAGAACATGGCGGATGACACTGGCTGCAAGGGGGAGGAGGAATATGACACTACTTGGTAAAGAAAGGTAGTATACGCAAGGACTTTATGCTGCACAACACACATCTTGGAAGCACATTCAGCACAAAATGTCAGTTTTTCACAAATATGTTTTAGCCCTCTTATGTGGCCTTTGTCTTCACAGGGTGTCCACAGGGTCCCTCTCTGGAGACATTCCAGACATTGGCATTGTTTGGGATGGAACCAAATGCGGGCCTTCCAAGGTAACTTTGGCACTTTCATTTTCTGTATTGCACCTTGTCTCCTGCCCTGCCTCTAAATTTGTTGAGGTCTGTACCATCTCTCAAAATTTTTGTTTGTAGAAGAATGTTTTGAGAAGCAATGTGCTGAGCTCATTATTTAAACATTGTGTCACTTCTGCCCCTGCATGCTGAGAGACATGGAGCGATGCTGGCTGTAGTCTTTTTGTGACTCAGGTGTGGTGGTTTTCTTCACATGATATGGTGTACAAAAACATGAGCAATATGCTGAGATGGGTATGGTATATATGGTCAATGTAACATCACTTTGTGGAAGACATGGTTCAAGCAAGCAAGATGGGTATTGTGCGGCAATTATGTCTTTCATGACACCTGTCTCTTGTGATTGATTCCTTTGTATGTGTTTTCATGTGCACCCTTTTAGTGGCAATTATGTGTTACAGATGGAATCCCGAATCAGGATGAATTTTTCTTCAACTGTGAAGCTTTCTTTCCAAAAAGCCGCTGTGGGTTTCCTTTGTAGCTTTGTGCTACAGTCGGGTGGATGACACCCTTTCATGAACTTTCCTCCACCTTGTAGGCTTCCGCAAAACTGATTTGTCATATTCATTGTCGCAATGCTTCGAGTTGTTGAAGCCACCTGATTAACTACTAGCCGCCTGGTTAGCTCAGATTGTACAGTGACCATACCACTAAGGTCTTGGTCCTGGGTTCGACTCCCGGACCAGGACAAATTTTTCGTTAACTGCAAGCTTTCTTTCTAACAAACCCATATGGGCTTCCATTGCAGGTTCATTCTACAGTTGAGTGGCTGAAAAACTTTCCTTTTCATAGATGGGTACCTGCTAGGCATTTTGTTAATGTCAGCTTCAAACCTTTGATACCATGGTGTATGAACAAGCACCCTGTATTTTAAACCTTCCATTTAGAAAGGACAGTTGAATGCAGTATGCAAAGAAAAATTGGCGACATATCTATCCTTTGGACATGACTGGCAACGATAATGCTATTAATAGCAATCTTTCTTATAATGAGTGTGTAATGATATGATTTAGTATATGTTATGAGGATGATTGTATCGTTATGCCCCGTGCCATCCTTGAATCATGTAACCTTATGGGCACATCAGGAGACACACAAAGTGGCAATCCTGCTGCCAACCACAATGCTGAAGGATACCATAACATCTTGTAAGCACTGCACCGCACTTGGTAGCATCCTGGCTGCAACATTGTTGCAATGGCTATCCACTGCACTCGACGTCTGTGGGGATGGGGCGCTATTATTGTATTCAAGACTATGTCTTGAATACAATAATAATACAATACAATACAATACAATACAATAAATAAAATAAATGTCACCTTGGCACATCCATCGTGGGGATTGGCCAGGAATGGGCACATACCAATATGCAGTGCTTAAGTTGTTTGTTTGGGCACATCCCCAGGGGCCAAAGTTTTCTACTAGGCCAGACAGCAGCAAGTTTTCTGTTTGGGCACATATAATGAGTGGGCCGAACTAGTAGATAACTTGGCTCACTGAGTATGCGAAAGAGGTTTAATACATACTGGGGGCCAAGTTCTTAAAAGAATGCTAATCACATACTATCAGTTGATGCTGTAAATTTTGTTTTTCATGCACACGCCTGCTTATCTTTGTTGGTCTCCTCTGTGTGCAGATCTGTGTGAACAAGTCATGCCTTCCAGTTGAGCACTTCAGGGAGCTGGGAGTCTGCCCTAGCAACAACCTGGCACTCGCCTGCTCAGGCCATGGCGTGAGTGTACAGAAAGATTGGGAGCACGGGTGGCACCGTCTACTTTTCTCAAAAGTTAGCTTGCCTGAAAATTGTGAGACTGGCAACTGCTGGGAATTGTAAAGGGAATCTGAATGACATAAGTTTGTCTGCACTTCTTGTTTTTTTCCAACTGTTGCACTTGTGCTGTATACTTGTTGATGCAACTCTCCTGTAACATCTATGTTATGTATCGGAGTTACACCAAAAGTGTACACTGTTGCAAAGCTAGGGAGTTGTACAAACAAACCATGAATCTCCAGAGGAAGCCTATGGTATATCTAGGGCTCCGTGTTTTCGGTTTTATCCAAAAAAATCCGATAAACATTCGCCGGTAAAATTTTTGACAATTCGGATTTATCCAATAAACTCCGATTTGCTTGGCCATAGGTATGACCATCAAGTAGCTGAGAACCGTATGTCCGTCGCGGAGGTTCTCTTTTTATGAAGCTCTAGAAGATATTTTGGACTACTGGCGCACCATTTTGTCTTTCTTGAGAAGTGACGAAGCCAAGGGGACGAAGTGTGAGAAGCTCAGGAGTCTTGTTTCATCACCTGAAGCTGTGCACGACTTGCTCGTTAAGATGAGGTTTCTGAAGACCAATGCATGTGCCGTGATCTCAATCATTAAGGAACTTGAGGCAGAGAGTACCCTGATACACCAAGTTTATCCCATACTGGGGGTTCATTTGCACGCACTCATCAGTCAATGGCGGGATCCAACCGAGGTCTTCGCATCAGATGTCACAAGTATGTTGGACCTCCTTGACGAGAATCAACGCTTAACGACTGTCGCAGACTTTAACGGATACTACGCTGATGTCGCCGAAAACTGGAGACAGACATCTGAGAGGAACCTGTGCGATCAACTCCAGTACACCAAAGAATCGTTTTGGTACTGTGTTCAAATTGTGAACCCAAATGTGAAGCATGAGCTTCCCTGCGCGTTCGAAACCTATGCGCCTATTTTTCAATTAGTGCTTCTTGAAACTGACGACTTGAGCCAGCTCCTGAGTGATTTGGCGAACTATCAGTGCTATGAAATACGCAACATTGTTAAACCCCTGTCGTTTTGGAGACTTCACAATGTCGAGTGGCCAGTGCTTTCTCGCTGCGCGCTGCGTCTTCTGGCGCTTCCTGTTTCTAGCGCTAACGTTGAAAGGGCGTTTTCAAAGCTGAGAGTCGTCAATAGAAAGGAGCGTGCTTCGATCACTGACAGCAATCTCGCAAAATATGCTTGCGTGTTTTACAGTAAGCTTTAAGCTAAGGTATTGTTATACGCAAAATTAAAGGTGTTCTGTGTTCAAGTATTTCGCTTGTGCGTATACATTTTTGTCCATTCAAACGTTCTAGGAAAAATTAAATGTGCTTCGTGTGTTTTGATATTTTAGTAATCAGATATGAATTGATCTAAGATTTTCGGGTTTTGAGAATAATGCAAAACTCCGAATTTCGGAGAATTCGGGATTTACGGGAAATAAACTCCGATAAACGCCAAATTTCCGCCAGAAATATAAACTCCGATAAACACCCGCCGATTTTCAAGAAAAATAAACACCGAAAACACGGAGCCCTAGGTATATCTGACAAGGACAATGTGGACTTTCATAAGATACCTTGCCATATGTGCAACAGTCGTGGCGCGCAAGCACACAGCGAAATTGCCCACATCGGCCAATGCTCACTCTCTGATAACGGCAAAAAAACGAAACTTCAGGGAGTGGGCTAAGCTCCGGCGACGCGCGGAAACCTTGAGAGTGAGGAAGGTGGCAGGGAAGCGGATTTGGCCTTGGCAACTCCGCCGCTTCGGTGGCAGTGGCTTCGGTGGCTCCCCTCGCCCTCCTTCTCAACTCCCTCGTAGCTCCCTCACCTTTGACTGTCTCCATGCGCGCCTGCCGCCGTGCCGGCGCCAGCTTTACCCGCTCGCTGAAGTTTCGCTTTCTGCCGTTATCGGGGAGGGAGCGTTGGCCGTACTGGGCCTCCGCCGCTGCTTCCCTCTGCACCAGCCGCAGCGTTCCAAGGTCAACACGTGACCAGAAAATAGAGGAAGCAGAAAGAAGGGTTCACTGCCATTTTCTTCGCTAGGCTGTGACGTCGGGACGTACATTGTACTACATATGCACGTGCTCCGGTGCGACGCAGAAATGGCGACTATACCATTTGAGAGAAGGTGAAATTTCCACCACTTTTGTTTTTTTGTTTTCTTTTTCTTCGCGCGCCGTGTTGAGGCATGCGTTGAGGGGTCTCTCCTAAGCTTTTGCTCTATGGCGGGGTTGGAGCAATGCTGGGCGGAGGCGCCACCGTGATTGGGCACGCTGCTGAGAACATTGTCGGAGTGCGGTATGTTCGAATTAACCATCGCCAATGCTTGCGCGTTCGAATTACCGGCATTGGAATACACATATGGGACCACAGCGTCCGGAAGTTTGAATTAAGCGTGTTCGAATTAACGAGATTCGACTGTATAATGTTTTATACACATGAATGGGATTAAAATTCATCAACTTCTGTGAGCATTTATTTAATGTTGTTATTTGGTTTCTGTGCATAAGGCAAGGTTAAAGGGACACTAAACCCAAATAAAAAGTCAAGCTAAAGTGATAAAGTGATGCTCTAGAACGTCTGAAGTGTCAATATAATCGCAAACAGTGCTTTAGTAATCGAGAAATTGAAGTAAATGCAGGACACAACAAGAGACACCCCAGGGACATTGCAGGTACTTATCCGATGACGAAGGCACTCCTCAAAAACATTATGTCACTAGTACTCAACCACTCGGATTAAAAAGATAATTTCATTGGATTATAAGACGGAGGAAAATGCTACTTCTCTACTTCTATTAGATTTGTAGAAAAAAAAGAAACCTTTTGGCCTTACCCTTGATAGCGACACGGGTGGTGTAAAGGTTTCGTTTTCGCTCGACTATGCGCCCGCGCGCTTTCGAGTTTCAGTAGTTCCGTTATCGTGTAGTGCTGCGCAGTTGTTACTGGCTCCCTAAACTCGCACTTGAAATTGCAAGCAGAAGAGAATGCCACGTCCATGTGATGTCGCGGGATGCCCGAACGGTCCGCACGACGGCACATTTAGCTTCGTCGCCCGACGTCGCATGGCTGGAGTCCTCGCTGCTTTAGCGCTCGGAAGAGCCAGTGTGTCGAGACCGCCGTCGTAGTACACCGCCGGCAGGGTTTGGCAGTGCGAGCCCTCAGCTGTATGTCACGCCCAATTGGAGCTTAAATCACTTAAATGGAGCCCAGCATCGCGAGCCAATGTGTCGTTGTCAGTGTCGACGATCGGCACGCTTTTCCCTCCGCTTTCGTGCTGCCGTCGGCTCTGTCTTGGCTCTGTTTCTGGCCACGCGTCTGCGTTTTCCACAAAAAAGCCGTAGCGCCATCTGTGGGCGGCGTTTTACTCACCGGCGGCACAACGTCACTATGAGACCGTGACGTCACTACTGCTCGCTCGGGAGGAGGGGGGGGGGCGATTTGAATGGTGCTAGGGCTACGCCGACGCTTTAGACGCAATTTTCTCATAAAATAAGTCTTTTCTTGGCATGAAACAACCATTTTGATGTTTCTGTGATCGTATTTTAACATTCCATGTTGACTTAATATTTGCCTTTAGTATCCCTTTAAGTAAAAGCACTAAGGATGCAAAATTTTTCGTGTGTGTGTATGCATTACCAGCAACTTTGTTAGTATACAATATTCAAGATAACCTCTTCGGGTACCTTGCGCACAATTACGAATGCCATGTTGAGGCCTCAGAATCACTAGTAGAAGAAAAATAAAGCTGTCACATCTGTGACATGTTACTTATGTATTATTCTGTATTATTACATTCATGGTGCCACATAGGCTCTGAAACAATTTATTCTGCACCAAGCATTTGAAACAACAGTGTCCTGAAATATTTCCAGATTGTGTTCCTATAATGAACACACTGACAAGTTGTGCTTTGCCAAAGCGGCCACAAAGCTGAATACAATATATATATATATATATACTTAAAAGCTCAAAGTAATTTGTTGATGTCCTTTTTTTTTACCAATAATTTTTATTTTGCTGCCTGGGAGCAAGATGAACCATGATATATCATGACACAGTTAGTTGATCATGTGGGCTTGCTCTTGTGTGTATCTACCTCACGGCAAAGCATTACTGCCGACCCCCTCCGCAAGTACTTTCGTGATAGACCCAATCTCCTTTGTGCACAGTTTGAGATCTGCTTACACCCTTGCCAGAAAGAACACTCAGCGTGGGGAACTCCAATGCTGCATGTCACCCACCTGTTCTCTAAAGAGCATCACACATTTTCAAGCTAAAGCATTATATACACGAATGGAGGTTGCAATATGTCCAGCCGAAAACCCCTTGGGAGAATAGGAAGGAAGTTGGATCGTGCAGTGCCAGATTTGCAGCGAGGCAAGGAAGAGTGCTGAGAGGGAAGGGGTGCTGGCATTGGGAAATGGCTGACATGAGTCTCTCACTCAAGTGTGCATTTGGAAGTGCTACGAGGTGAAGCGTCGGCACCTAAACGCGTGTGGGATTGCAGTAAGGCCAGGGTGTATGGGCATTAGGCAATGTGGTAACAAGTAGAGGAAATGGCACAGAAGAATGAACAAAGGTAGCCGAGATGCCTCGGCCCATGAAGGTCATGTCTGAGAGAGAGAGAAATAACTTTATTTAGGAGGGTGGGTCCTTGGTCCAGGACTCCTCGAGTGGCCACCACCACGCGCCGTGCCTGGTCGAGGAGGCTCAATTGAGTCATGTCTAAGGAAGAAGCCGATAGGTGCCATTGCAGTGGCGAAAAATCACAAAGGGGCCCATGTGCTGAGAAACAGAAACAATGGATTTGTGTCTCTGTGTGTTTGGAGGCACTGAGAGTAGCACAGCGTAGGCAGCTAGAAAACGAGATGTCTGAAGAATGTGCACAGAGGTTTAGATGGTGTACAACACAGTAAGTGAAACATTTCATTTACTTTGCAAGGTGCATCTGTATGCACCGGGGCTACTAGGTTTGTTGAGATTGCTGTATTCTGTGACAATAGAGAATGAGAGGTCAGAGCAGTGTCAGAAGGAGCCCTGCATACAACAATGCAATCAGTTTGGTAGGGTTAGAGCATCAGCAACACAGAATGGTAATGTCAGCTTATGTGGGCCCAGAAAGCATAATGTGTTTCCTCTTTGTATGTTTGCTGCAGTTAAGCTTTATTGGGTAGTGGCCTAACTGTGCTTATGCACAGGTGTGCTCCAATGTGAACACGTGCTACTGCGATGAGGGCTACCTGGGGCCTGACTGCAGCCAGCGGGCCAATGCCACTGAGGCCCCGCCTCCGCTGGCGCCCCCTGCTGCCACAAATGTCGCGCCACCAACGCCACCTACTGCCACAGACGCATCAAGCCGGTCCAACAAGAGCTCTAGGACA
Source organism: Dermacentor silvarum (assembly GCF_013339745.2). Classification (NCBI taxonomy): domain Eukaryota; kingdom Metazoa; phylum Arthropoda; class Arachnida; order Ixodida; family Ixodidae; genus Dermacentor; species Dermacentor silvarum. Next base: position 254,858,439 of record NC_051155.1, read on the forward strand.
ACTTCTTACGGTGTGTGATGCACGTACTAACCATGATACCGATTGTAGACTGGCAGTATTTAGTTTAATAAAAAATGTATTCACCATGGAAACAGCACAAAATAGACAACAGTCACAACAGAACAGGTCCTAAAAATGAAAATACAGTATCTTAGCAAGTTAGTATATTGGGGCCGGGATAATGTAACGACTCTATGCCAATGCCATCTTTTGTTGCGCTTTGTCGATGGTCAGAGAGGCACTACACATATGTTGTCAATGGGATCGGCCTACCCTGAACGATGGATGATAATCGCTACATTATACTGGCCTAGCTTTACTCTTTCAGTTGCTATCAGGCCATATCATCTATTTCTTGTGATTGCTTGTAGTGCCTGTTTGTTGCATCATGTGTTACAGTCGAACCCGTATATGTCAAATCTGAAGGGGATCACAAAAAAGTTCGATATATAGGTAATTCAATATATATAAAATAAAAATTTTGTACAAAAATTTTAAAGGGGATTTTACTGTTGGTCGTTATACGCAATAATTCGTTTTATGTAGGTTTGATATATCCGGGTTCAACTGTATTATCAACTTGTATAGATTCTTCATGGAAACAGCACGAAATTGACCAAGAGCCAGGGCACATTGTCGTTTTCTTTCTCAAGATCCTGCCACCATGAAGTGCTGGCAAAGCTTTGAGACACTAATTCAATGCTTGGTGACATCTGGTTTTCCAAACTACATTGTAGCGTGGTTAGAGAAAGCTCAAAGTTTGCCAACATGGAGATGGGGGTGGGAGGAGGTGCTATGGTGCATATTTGGTCGCGGGTCAAGGCTGCATAGCGGCTATCCCAAGCACCCATACATGCCCAGGCCTGGTGTTTTCATTCACAGTTGTTGCTCACACAACCATCCTGGACGTGGGCTGCTGGTCCCTGCTAGCCTCAAAATGCCAGGCGGCCTCGGACTTTGCTCGTGCTCAGTGGTGCCCACTTGGCTGCCTTAGTCAGTGGCTCGGGACCGTTGGGGGCCCTAGGGATCTTAGCCACATCTGATCTCGTTGGCTGATGGGCACCATCTCTCTTCGCCTGCCACCACATCTTTTTGGGCTTGTGCTGCTAACGCATGGCCCAAATACAGCACACCACACCTTATAAACGCCCCGAGACCGCCACTAATTTGGCCATTTCATGTACATATGCGACCCAATCTATATAGAACCGGTCGACATAGTTTGTCATCGTTTAACACTCTGTTTTCTTCCTCATTTGCCACATGTCTACACTCGATCATTTCAACGCTTAGTTTTTTTCACTCACCACACATATCTCGCGCAGCATTGCAGAGAAGCTACTCAATGTGTGCTGGGAAAATAGAGATGGTAGTCCCAAGAATAACAAGAATAAGCACAATGTGTCACATTTTCTAAAATTAATCATGGGAAAAGTCAATGTGTGTGCTGCTCTCATGGCACCGCACTAGCTCGTGTGCCTTTGCAGAAGAAGGCAAAGTAAATCAACAGTCTGCACCATGTGCACAAATGCACAGATAATTTTTTTGTCTAGTTGCTGCGCCAAAGTGGTGCATCAGACATCTTGTGGTCATTCCTATATACATATAAGGTAGACAGGGCAGTGCTTCAATCACTGTCTTACACAAGCTCTCTGAAGTTGACACTCAGCGACACCAACTTTGCCCTGCAATGTTGGTGTCGCAGATCTCACCCCGAGCTTCATTAAACTCACATTTTGTTTGAGCGCAAGGACCAGCACACATGTGAGAAATTTGAGGCCTACATTATACAGTGTCCCCCCCTCATGATCTCGTTTCACATCCACACCTAATTTTTTTCAGCCTTGCTCTTTGACATCATGGCTGAGAATCCATGGTGAAGATGACATCTGGCTACCACCAGCTACAGACATGCCTGCAAATTATTTTTTACATTTCCTCGTGTATGAAAAGCGTTTTCAGCGTGAGGTATGTTTGCCTGCTTGCACTGGCCGATGTGCACGTCTCATGGAGCAAACTGCAATTAATTTTGAAGAGAAAAGCAGGTTGTTATGCAGGTGCAAGAACAACTGGAGTTGTGCAACCTAAGTTTGTTCGTACAAGGTCTTCTTTTCCTTCACTTTGTCTCGCAGTGGGAAGGAAGGATGCACTGAGCACCCCTTCACTGGTGATTGTCCTCGTGTCGGTGGTTGGTGGCGTCTTCATCTTCTTTGCCCTCCTGGCCACTTGTTACAGGCAAGTGCAGTTCACTGTAATGTGGCAGCCATTTTCTTCTCATGCATTTCACACTGTTATTGCTAGGACTGAAAATAGAATGTAACTTTGGCATACTCAGCTATGACAGCTGAAATTTTCAGTGCCTTTCAAGCAATAACTGTATGCACAAAGGGCAGTCTTCTGCCAAGCTGTTGCAGTCTTTCCTAAAAACGACCTGTGGCTAGCCACAGGTATAATGAGTTTATAATAATATAAACTCTTTAGATTGTTCAGTTGACCTAGGAATCAAATGCCTTCAGTGTGGTGCACTGCACCTAAATAAAATAAAAGTAAAAAGCAGTGAACACAGAAATTAATATATGTATAATATGAAACTATAGTGAATGTGCAAACTACAGTGAAAGCATACGAGACTCATCAGAGCTATTTCTTTTACCTACACTTTGTACAAGCTTTAGACGAGTGTAGTGAAGGGCAAAGGCTATGAATTTTTGTGCTGCACTTGGCTGGCTGTATGCTAGCCAATCAGAGCAGACTGCGCGTCGTCTTCTGCATTAGCAGACGAAAAGCACCTGCCTAATTCACACTTGGCCTTACTGCAATCGCATGCACTAGCTGTGCATACACCCTTGCCTGAAATCACTAAAAGCTGATGCACTAGTTTCCTTTCAGCAACAGATCTACACAAACTGCAGCTAAATACACCAAGAATTCACAGGGCATGAGGACAAATTTGCTATGAATATAACGCAGCACGGCGTCTGTATAGGCACCATCCATGAGTAAGATAATTTTATCTTCTCCAAAGGTAAGCTCACCTTCCTCTGTGACATACAGTCGCACCAACACTTCGCTGCTGTCCTTGCAGCAAACCTTCACTGTACGGCGACGATGCCATACATGTGTACCGACAGCAGCGACAGTCACAGACAAAATGGCGCTACACATTTGCAACGCCCGCCTCTTTTTCAGTCGTCTGCTACCTGCACTCATCGAAACTGCGGTGTAGAAAGTGTGGTTTTCATGCTAAACATCTGCTATAAAAACGACTTCATATAGGTGGGCAGAACTACATTTGTTCTACAGTTATTAAAAAGATGGCGACTTCCTACACTATCTACACTCATGTAACCATTGTAGGTAAAAAAAAAAAAAAATAGGCCTAGCAAAAGCCGCAGCTACCAGGATGTCGTCAGGAAAGCAACACTGCTGGAACCAGGGGTGCCATCAACTAAGTGCTTCAAAAAATTTAGCCAAGTTCAAGAAGCACTACATCCAATCAGGTGCACACATTCTGTGCCAGACCGCCTGTATTTTAAGAACAACTTCAAGGCTATGCCACAGATCTAATCAGTGCACTCATCTCTACAATCTAGCCTGAGGATAGTGTGCTGTGCTTGCCTAGCCATGCTGAAAAAGAGAAATACGACAGTCTTCAATCACTGTCAAATTCAGCTACCCTGAAATTAGACCAAGTGCACCACCACTAACATCTAATGTGAGATGCGATCACAGCGTCTTGCAATGCCAAGGACCGACATTTTATCTTTATTTCCTCACTTCTCTGTGCAATTCATGGAAGCTAATTTGAGACCCAGTTTTGCTTATTTCACAAGTTCTATAATTATTGTGTAACAGTTCAATTAAGCAGCACCAACGTCACAGATCAAAAATCTAGTTAATGGCAGAATTATGTAACTGTAAGGTCGCTGACACAGCTGGCCTGAATGGCCAAACAAAAAATGTCACTGGCCGGGCATCGTGGAGGTAAGCAGACACAGCTGGAGAGCATGGAGAAGAATGCTTAATGAAACACTGTTATTGATTATGTACACAGATTCGGTTTGTCACAGGGTGTAACAGAATAGGCATTCAAGCTTCTATTCGACAACTGTCAGATAGAAGTCTAGGAGAGGACTATACATTGTCACAAGTGTACAAGACACTTGGATAAATGCGTTGTCGTTATCAGCATAGAAGGAAGCACTGTAGTTAAACCATTAGCCGTTCAGTAAGAAGCGTTTAAGATTATGTTGCATGTGAAAGTAGAACTTTGACATTTAATCATGAACAGTAGTTATACAGTAGTTGGAGCTGTAATCACAGGTGTGAGAGCACCCACAGCCATAGGTCAGCAGAATAACTGCATACTCGCTCATACTCACTCACCAATTTTTCGCAGGCTATGTTACTCGCTCACACTCATGAGTACTCATTCACGTTCCCTCTCACGCCCATTCATTGTCACTTTCCTTCACACTTACAGGCACCCGCTCCCGCTCATCGGCACTCACACTCATTTCTACTTGCACTCGCTGACTCATGTTCCTATACTCGCGTCCACTCAAAATCCCCGTCACTTACTGCCATTCATCTCACATTCACTTGCACCTTTTGTCATCCACTAACACTCTCTCTCTCTCGAGGTCGAGGGAGAGAGTGTTAGTTCGAGGACGGCAGAAAACTAGGTGGGGTGATGAAGTTATGAAATTTGCAGGCGCAAGTTGGAATCGGCTAGCGCAAGACAAGGGAGGGGTAATTGGAGATCACAGGGAGAGGCCTTCGGCGTGCAGTGAACATAAATATAGGCTGATGATGATGATGATGAACACTCTCTTCCACGCCTGTGAAATGAGTGTGGAGGGAGTATGTCGACCTATCACACTGACTCATACTCAATTCACAACTATTTCACAGGTGTGAGATAGAGCGTTAGTGAGTGGATGTGAGTATGAATGGGAGAGAATGCCAATGTGTTTGTGTGGATGAGAATATGAACAGCAGTGAGTGCCGGTTAATGTGAGTATGAACAGAAGCCACTGATCGTGATGTTGAGCGAATGTGAGCATGACCGTGAATGACTGTTGGCGAGTGTGGGTGAGTGTGGGGTAAGTACGAAGGGGCGTGAGTGGGTGCCGTTCAGTGTGAATGGAAGCTACTATGAATGCAAGTAAGCTGGTGAGTATGAGTTGTAATGTCAGTACAAACATGGGTGAGCGCTGACGAGTGTGAGTGTACTTGAGTTGAATGAGCACATAACCTGCGAAAATATTGATGAGTGAGTGTGACAAAGTGACTGCCGACCTATGCTCATAGCCCAAGTACATGACTAAGAAGTTCTGATTATGTAGAGACTGTTTTTCCTTAAACAGTGTTTGATAACAGGTGCTTATTTTGTATTTTTTTTTTTTGTTCTTCTTCTAAATAACTCAAATGATTGCACAACAGACAACCAATGCATGCAGTGCAAACACACAGAACTTAATGTGTATAACAGAATACTAAATAATGACTTTAAAGCCTACATATGAAATATGTAATCTAGTCCTTGAACATTGCTTATGGCTTATGGCAACACTTTGAACACTTACACTTGGGGAGTTGCTAACCTTTTCTGCTAACATACAGACCTGTAAGAAATTCTGTGACATATATTGGTGTTACTGAAGAAGCAAAATGAACGTCAGGCTATTTTGAGCAGCAGGCTATGAACTAGGTGTTTGCAGGAAAAGTAGCGGGGGAATGGTGGGCACCATGGTTGCGCAAGCAAAGCTGTGGGACACGATCATAGTGGAATACGGCAGCAGAAGTGAGAAGTAGGCGTAATGACAATAACGCAGGCTCGTAGCCAGGCCCTCACCCCTCCCCCCCTTTGTGGGGGGGGTAGGGGGGGGGGGTTCCAACAGGGCTCCCGCCACCCCGCTGCGCAAAGAAACTTGTCAACAGCTGCACACCATGTGCAAGACCGAGCAGATCTTTCCGTGCCCATGTTCTATGGCGCTCAGTACATTGGCCGGACGGGCCGCCGCGTAAGCGCCCCGAAGCATCACAAAAGAGCAGAGGATGCCGCACCTGACAGTCGGCGCCCGATAAACAGAGAGGGGCAGATGCGCTCCCGACTTTGCCACCACTGCGACCCTTCTGCCCCCCCCCCCCCCCTTTGTTCTAGTATTTAAAAACTCACATAATTTACATACTGCGATTTTTATCCAAAATAATTACTCAAATATAGGTGCTTTTCTCATTTATAATCAAGGCCTTCAGCAAGTGCCCCCCCCCCCTGAAAAAAATTTCCTGACTACGGGCCTGCAATAATGTAATGTGTTAAGCCAAGGCACAGTCAACAAAAAAAAAATGCATAGAGTGCCAGGCAGTGGTAGTAGCAGTAGGAAGTATTTTAAGAGCTTGTAAGGACTTACATGTCCATTTCACATTTCTGTTCATCCTTGTCACCATGTGGTGCTGCCACCACAGCTGGCAAGGAGATCCAAACAATTGAACAAGAGCTGGCCAGGCAGAGGAAAGCAGACACTGCCGATGAGTGGGGAAGCAACAGTTTAATGAAACACGTACAGTTATTGATTATAAACATTTGGATGCCACACAACTGTTGCATCTAAATTGAAAATGGTGAAAAAGTGTGGCACAACAGTCAACTGCACTATTCAGGCGGAGTACCATGCCCAAGCTAGAGCAGGCCCCAGGGGCACCCAAGAAAGGCTCAGCCCGACACAAGGCACCAATGGTAGCCCCAGGTGCCAAGAAAGAACACGAGGATACTCTTCCTCCTGGTCACCATGCCTCGACCACCCTCGACAGCCGCATCATCACCTTCGGGAGCATGCCTTCCTACAGGTACTCATTTGGCCTGTTTGTTTTGTCCCTGCACTGTCCACTGGTGTCCACTGGTGTGAGTGCAACTGCACATTAAGGGTATATGCCACAGTACAAGTGCATGCATCATCGTAGAAGAAGGGCTGTACATATAAGCCGCTGACTTGCATGCACCGATTGACGTGTTCACTCTCTCCAATGGTTTTCAATCATTCCCTCTTCCCTTAAAGCACTCCAAACAACATTTGCTGGTAATATTACTTCAGGTGTGCAGCCCCAGCTCAATGTTTAACAACTGAGACAGATTTTCAGGTGTCTCTCTTTTCCCCCGCAGGCTTTTGCATAATCGTCACACACAGAATGTGACCCAGCTGATTTTTCACACAGGATTCTAGTGAAAATTTTAATTAGATTTGTATTAGTCTAGTAAATATTTGTATGTGATGGAGTGTAGACCACTCATAATGTAAGTCACCTGAATCACAATATCCACACTATAAGCAGTACTGCACTATAGTGTGGTACCACTTATAATGCATATATATATATATATAGTGTGGACCAAACATTTTTCAAAGGCTGCACACATGCAAAACATGTAGACCAAGCAGCCGCGTATCCAAGAATCGAAGTGTACGACCAGGATGTTTCCATTCATTTAAACTTACAAACGTTGAGATGTTAACGTCCGAGGACCTGCAGCACCGCCACCAACTCCTGAGAACCACTGCAGAACAGCGCCCAAAATTTTGCATATCTGATGAACGGTGAACAAAGTTGCAGCCATTCGAGTGTTGCCCGTGCCATTTCTACCCTCACTTTCACTGTCGAGATGGTTGCTTCACTTACCAAGTGCCGTACAGCCACTGTGGAGCATTTCTTTGTACTTGTACCGCAACATGGTGCTGGTTAGGCATTAGGCTACTTGCGCTACAAGTGGTTGCATTACAATTTATAAGTAGTCTGAACTGTATAATATTTCATTAGTGTGATATATGGGAGGTTCATATGCAAAATTCTTTATTAGTTCTCTGCCAGTCCAAGATAAATTTTTATGGGATACATATTAGTCTATAGGTAATCACTAACTTTGCATTAATGCTACACAGTGTGATAGTGTTTGCTGATAGGCTAATAGAAATGTATAATTAGGCCCACAATCAGTTAGGACCATTACAGATAAAGCTTTCTGGCCGTGTAAGTTGTAGCAGCAGACAAAGGTTGAAAGTTTGCCAACTCACCCAGCAACAAGTTCTCATAGACAAAGGTCATTGCAATTGTTGGAATTTGTCTGAAATTGGAACTACTATAATGCCAATTGGGGGGGGGGGGGGGGGGGGGGGGGTTATGACGTTCAATACGTCAGCTGGTCCTGATGGGAAGTCACTGGATGGGTATAATGTCATCAAATAACGAAATTGTTACTAATACTAATAACATAATTATAAGTTGAGTACGCAAATAAGAGATCATAATTTGGTATAATTAGTGGAAAGCAGCATTTAGATTGTTCGTTAAGTTAAATATCTGCCATAATATTTAACCGATTTTCTTTGAACCACTGGCATACATTAGTGACCAAAATTTTGCTTGAATGTATACAGCACGTCAGAGAGATATATTACAACATTAAATGGTGGGTGAGTCATTGAAATGAATCGCATTTTGTGTTTTTAACATATGTATATAAGCTTCTTGAATTGAGTGTCAGATATTTGTTGGACCAATTGGTGCCACTGGGTCTCAGTGGGCCCTATTGGAAATCCTAATGTTGTATTTATAGCTGGGCTATTGGTTGCATACAAGCAAATAGGCTATCCCTTCTTCCTTTAGGAACCTTTAACCTGTCAAGCACTTTAACCTTATCTCCGTTCCAAGTCTTTACGCATATACGCTGGCAATAAAGTACAAACAAAATATTATCACCCCTGACAAGATGCTAGAGTCTATTGCTCAGTTAACATTGAGGGCACGCATTTACCCTACACGTAATACAGATATATGGAGCGTGCCGTATTCTTGAACATCTTATGGTACGCAGATGCTTCGACACACTCTTCCTGTTCTCCTGAATTATCTGCATGAGAACAAGATTAACATAGAAAATGTAAATAAAAAAAGTTTACGTGCTTTTTTTATTATGCAACCGTAGGACACCTTGTATTTATATTATCTATATTTTGTATAATTGTCTCAAATCACATTGATTTACATTATGTGCTTTACATTTTCTTTTGTATCCCATAATATCACGGTAATATTATTATATTACAGTGATATATTACATTATATTACTGTGTTATTCTGTCTTGCATCTCATTATATTCTTATCACACTTGTATAATTGCAGCTAAAATTGTATAACTATGTGCTTTTTTACCTATGTGCATTTTTTTCTCTTTTTTCTTCTTCTGGTCATGACTGCTGTCTGCCATGTAAAAGGGGGCCTGAGCCTTTGTCAAGTGAACTGGTTTTCACTTTTTGCTCAGGCCTCCCTCCATTTCTTTATGGAAAAATAAACCTGATTTGATTTGATTAGGCTATTAGTTGTCGACAACCGTATAGTGTGCCAATTTTTCTATTGGAATTTTCACTATGGATATTCAGAGCAGTATTGTAGTTGAAATTGTTAAATGTGTGTTTTTTTTCAGCCCTCTATTCTATGTTGGCACAGCTATTGAGGACTTAATAATTAAAAGTGTCCCACCTTTTCCAATTTGTGCAGACCTGTACACGTAACAGAAAAAAAGTAACCAATTACAATTACTTCATTAAAAAATGTAATTGATTACATTTACCAATTACTGTCCCACGCAAGTAATTGGGAAAGTACTGAAAAGTAATTGATTACTCCTATGTTACTTTCCTCCGAACTACTATTAACATTGCACAGATGCAGTAAACTGAACGAGCTGGCCTGGCACTTTCAGTGCATCCTCTGCAGCCCTTCACAATTTGTGTATCTTCACTAATGATTGCTTTTCGAAATTTTCACCCATCTTCTGCCTTAGTTTTTGTTGTGAAGACATCAGCAGTGACACTGAAAACGCGCTCAGTGTGCGGGCTGGGGTTAAGGCATTGTGCACAAGGTTGCCGTTACTCTGCACTTGGGTCCTCTGTGAAGCACAGCGCTTTATTGTTTCTGGGACTTGGAGATCCCTGGTGGGCCAGTGAAAAGCTGCAAAAGTCATCCATAGGTGATTTTCTGGCATTAATGTCCTAATTGGCCATCGCTACTTGGACATACCAGCACCTGTTCAATTCGTTGGCCAGCACATGGTGAAGCGTTAAGGTGAGGAAAGAAACACTGAGGTTTGCCTGTCTGATGATGCACATCTGCGAAGCTGCTGCGTGGCATGCTCTCGGGCATTCCAGCTGTAGTTTTCACAAATTCAGATCCTCAAACCTGCGTCACCTGTTGCAGCTTGTCCCATCAAGAAAGTAACTGGTTACATGTAATTGGTTACTGAAAAAAGTGATTGAATTACAGTGAACATTACCAAGTAAACAAAGGAATCATGAAATGACAAAGTTACAAAAAGGTAATTGATTACAAGTAATTAATTACATGTAATTCATTACTTGCAAGTCTGAATTTGTCGATATTAAATGTAAATTGGCTCAAATTGAAGGTTTATCAGATTCGCTACCTTACTTTGCTTTTATGGTACCAGTTGTTATGGGCTCCTCCAGCGATTTATTTGTTGTCCAGTGTGTGCTCACGTGAGAGATGAAGTGGAAAATAGAAAATTTAGCGTGCCTCAATGCATATGCTATTAAGGTGCCTACTGAAATGAAGCAATGTAGCCTAACATTATCAGGAGAGCTCAGACAGTGTAGGAAGAATGCAAAGACCTCCTCATTAGCACACCCAGGATCTCTGCCATGGGGGGGGGGGAGCAAGCACTTTGCATAATATGCAATTTCCTTGCTTTAGCCAGTGGAATCCAACAGCAAATAAAATGCCTAATAATTATAATAATATAATGACACCAAGGATAATAACAATGTTTATTTCTTCAGCGTTTTACTCAAAGTAATTTAAGAGTGAATGAATAAATACAAAACAGTGGTAGAGTATTTGTGTTAATCAGGAAAATTCAACCTCAAGCCACCTCCTGAATTGTAATGACAATGTGAACAAACAAAGCACTGAAGATACACGTTGGACTGGTGGGGCTGGACGCGTGGGGGTGCTAGCTCGGCCTCAGGGGGGGGGGGGGGGTTACAACAACAACAACACCCCCCCCCCCCCCCCCGTCGGTGCGCCACTGGACCTCCTTGTGTTGTGCATTAAGTGTGACACCCTATCCAACTTTCATGTATCCTTACGTGTTTTGTAGCAAACCTGTGATGACCTGATTAATCTGTGTAAGCCTTGTAACAGCACTTCATCTGTGCACAGAACCTTTACTGGAACACACTGAGGAACACTTTGAAGTTTGCCAAGTGTGGCCCCATAGGTACTTCCTTGCTCGCAAACAAAGTTCTACAGAATACCATCTGGCGAGGAATGAACATTGTGAAAAAAAGTGAGTGCCCACTAGAAGAACCAGCAAGAAAAGCAAATATCTGGACCCAAGCGGGTCCCTCACAGTCTGGCGTCCATTACATCCTACGTCCTGTTACAGGTTCCTTATATACAGTGCTGCATGACATGCTGCAACAATTTGAATCTGCGTTTGGGCCACCTTAACTCAGTTCAGCCTGTGATTCAGTTCATGATGGAAGCCAACAAACACACTGCCTTTTTAACGTTTTAGTTCAGCATAATACTAAAGGCAACCATTCACAGACAAGCAACACATACTGGAAAGCATCAAGGTTTTTTCTTGAGTCTTTCCAAAGTTGAGTGGTGATGTCAGTCTTCAGGAGGCCACTTCACTCGTGCACAAGTGAGGCTTCACAAGAGGAATGCCTTGCTCCCAGGCCATCTTGCTGCAAAACTGCATAGAAAAATAAGTTCCCATTCCGTATGTGCCAGCAGCAAGTGAAGCAATTGCAAGAATGTTAAAAAATTGTGATGGTCAGGTTGTACTACATATGGTCAGCGTACCAACTCAATCTGGTAAAAGACCTACTTCAACTTCCATGCCGTCTGGGAGTGGTTTTCGTACCAATCGGGCAACATTATAAACACCAAGGCCTTTGATCATGCTACCACAGGTTGTATCAACTGGCAAGCAGCGATCATCATTGTGACAGAAAAATTGCCATCATTCCACCTGCTGTTAAAATCCTATTCATAGAACCTATGCTGTATACTTATTCAGAGATGTGGCAACCTGCCTGACACATACAAGAACATTGCACTAATTCCTGCAACATTGCACTAATTGCACATTGCACACACACACACACACACAGAGAGAGAGAGAAAATTCAAGGACCACACCTGAGGCTTGTTGCAACATTTTTACAGATAAACATGCTGTTTTGCACAAAACCAAGAACGACTTCAGCACTGGATGGCATGTAGACACACCGTTCTGAACTTTGTGTTTGTTCTGTTCAACACACTGTTCTGTGTTTTGTGCAACACAGTGCATTTATGTGGAACAATGTTAAACCAACTGGCCCCAATTTCAGCTTTACTTGTTGCAACATGTAGTACCATGGGTTTCCTGCGAATGCCTTTGCACCTCCAGAAAGCACTGTAGAAGCACCTGACTAGGTGGTGATGGTGCACCATGCATGAACTGCATGAAGCCAATGAAGAGATGGCTGAGGAAATGGCAAACTGGTACAGCTGGTCAAGCAATCCAAAGCAACACTAGATAACAGTGTTAAGATGTTGTGTCAAATTCATCGCACATGGTCCTCTTGGGCATTTAAGGAGGCCCTTGAATGACACACTCAGTGAAATGTGAAAGGGCTGTGCCATATGTCTAGGTCACATTGCTGTACTTGCTGCCTTGGCATTTGTGCGTTACAGTTGCACTGGCTTGCACTACCTTTCTTGGGATGTCTCCACGCTTGTGGTCCACATCATCTTCTCAAGTTAACTCTTTGGCTTTGCCACAAGCCATCGAACTTTGGAACGATCTTCTAGATACCATTGTTTCAATCAGTAACAGCAAACTTTTCCGTGAGCATTTGTATGTACGAACTGAGACTGTACTATAATGATGCTTTTGTTACTTTTTTTGTTCTTGTTTATTCTTTTACCACAACCAAATAGTTAGCAAACGCATACCAACATCTCGAAGGCTTACAGCCATTCATTTATTCATATGAAAAGATGCTGCATAAGAAGGCACTGTATAAGGGAGGTAAAGCATGACAGCCACTGGAATTGCCAAATTGCTGGGTGTTAAATTGGCCATTGAAGCCGATAGCTCTAGTCTGAAGATGAAGTTCTAAACACATTAAAACACTGTCAGAGGTTGCTCTCACAGTTTTCAAGCCATACTTTGCGTAATTTGTTTATATTTTTTTCTACACAGCCCTGAGAGGGCTGGCACATCACATAGAGCACTAGTAGAAGTCCTCACAGGTGATATGAAAAGCTTGTAACATCTACCTCTAGCCTAGATGATGCGCTGCATTATCCAAACTGTCCACTGAGATCAGATCATCAAGGCCTCCCTGATTCCGACACCCATAGCAGCAGCTCGAATTTGTGCATGCCACAAATAATGAAACTGCCAGATTATTCTTTCCTGCTTTGTCCAAGGCAACAGAGCTGAGTAACTTCAGCACAGCTTTTCTCTGTAGCCTATACCATTTAAACACTTATTAATTGCTTCGCTGGCCTTTATGCAAAAGGACCCTGGAATCATAAACACAGGAACACTTTTTGTTCACTTATAGCACAGTCAAATCATTGTTGCTCAGTGAGGTTGTCAGAACTTCAAGTGCAAAATAAGCTTTGATATCACTGGAAGCACATCCCTTTATCCAGCTCATTAATGTACATATTGCATCATTTGTTCTACTACCTAGTTCCTCTGCTCATAGCAAAAGTTCAGTCTTGTTTCCAGCATTTCCTGTGCACCTGCTGGAATGTCCATTTCATTGATGGTGTGTTATGTACTAGTTTCAGCTTTATGCACTGCCATATTGGGCAGATTGGGCAGCCACCTTAACGTATACTTATGTGGAACTCTTTTCTTATTCTTTTCCTTCTTCTATTAAAGTGTTCACCCATTCTTGCTTGACTAGACTGCGAACCTTAGGTGTAAGATGTTTGCAGTTTCTTCTGGTGTAGTCCTACTACATGTACTACATGTCACACAAATGTTTGCTTGATGCAGAGTGACTGGCAGGTTGTGATAATAACAAGCTCTGCACACATTATAGCAGAAGACTGCCTGCTTTTTCCAGAGAGGAAAAATACTATAGTGTACAATAAATTTCAGAATGGACACTAAGAAACTATGAAGTTGGGCAAGGGTTCAGAAAGAGCTTAGATAAAGGAATCTGCCAGCCTATCCTGGTAACACCACAGTCTATGTACTGTGGTGTTCGGCGTAGCATTATTTTATAAATTTGTGATCTGTCAGAAAAGTTTCCAGTCAAGATAAGCAAAGCTTGGCTGCTAATTTCCTGAAAGATCACAAATTTATACCTAAGAAGCCAAAGACCGTGCAAATGCAGGACATGACTGGCATTTTAGTTTTAGGTTCGTGTAGCATGTGTGCTCACAGTATACTCGTAGCACCACAATGTCATGTGCTGGTCCTCCCATACAGCAAAGATGGCCGGGGTAACTTTCTTTCTTACCCACTTGGTATCTGCTAGGACAGATGTATAGAGACACTGCAGTGCAGTGTGAAATGAGATGGCCTTTTGTGCAGGGAGGACAAGCTACAGGAGCTGAAGCGGAAGGAGCCAGACGAGGTGGACGAGACATTCATGGAGCTCTCACCCAAGGACCTCGCCAAGGACGGCGGCTGGCCACCGCTGGCCTCTGCGGCAGCAGCGGGGGGTGACACACTGAGTGAGGTTGAGCGCACGCTCAAGAGCCTCAATGGCTACCACGAGGAGATCCTGGAGGCACTGCACTCAGCCTCGTCACATGCCAGCCCAGGCCAGGATTCACGCCGGGACCTGCCACGTCCCGAGCCTTGCATGGCCGATCCTGCTGAGCCCATCCGTATCCGCAATCTTGAAGACCTGCTGCGACAACTTGAGCCCGGTATTCTGCCTGTTATTGGAGAAACTTATTGCATGCATGGGGTCATCAGCTGTAAACATGGCCGTCTTGCTGTAGTGACGTTAACAAGAAAGTGCTAAGTATCGGTGCTGAAGCAACACATGATAGAACAATGTAATGATGACAATTCATTATTCTCGCTTTCCCCTGCCATTCCTCATCTTTGGGCATGGGGGCAGAGAAGTGGTAGGTACAGGGAAAAAAAAATAACAAAGCATACGAAAACAAAAGGTCGGTGGCACTAAGGCGCCGACTATGGGGGGGTTCCGGGGCTCGAGCCCCCTCGGTGATGCTGAAGCCTTATCAGTACTTGGCCAGTACTTCATCAGTACTTATCAGTACTTTGCCAGAACCCATCTGATGCTGAAAAGGAAGCACATTTTCCACCGTATAAGCACCAGCGGAAACATAACACTAGGCATGCGGGGAGACAGCGCACGCGAAGGGACCAGCCATCTCGGATGGCCCAAGCTTGAACTCGGCGCAGATTAACTCCAGAATGAAGCGTGTGACCCACATATGTATGGCAGAGGCAGGACAAGTAGAAGTTGAGGACCCATGCGTTCTAGCCGCTAGGCGAGAGAATACTCCACGCCGGTATCAAGAAGGTTCCTCAGCTCACGTGTTTCCATCAGCGAGTGACATGTACCGCCAGAGGTACTATGAAGTACTTGACACAGCGCCGTCTTCGTTAAACAACAGGTATCCACCTGATATGTGGCAGCATAAGTCCCGCATTGAGCAGCTTGCCATAGGGAAAGAAGACAAAGCATATATAACATAGTTCTGTAGTAACGACCTTGAACCAGGACATCTTATTTTGGACAGAGATATGCTGATTGACATTTTAAGCCAGCAAAGGTCGGCATCATTGCACACATTTGGGGACGTCGTGCACATGTTTACGGGGGGGCAAGGGCGAACACCTGTGAAACCTTTTGCCAGAAATGGCCAAGCTAAAGAAATTGCGTTGGCCATACCGTTCTCGTCGACCACACCCGAGAGGTCCTTGTCTTCGGCGAGTGAAAATGTACTTGCGGTTGAAAACTGCACGAGCCCGTTTGAACCATCTCGCAATTTTTTCACACCCACAAAGAACTCTCCGGCAAAATCATTTTGATTAAGATTGCCGACGACTGCATTTCGAGATCCATTACCTAAATGAACACTTTTTCAATGACAGTGAAATCATCGCAGCAGACAACAAACTGATGTCTTTAATAGGAGAGAGAAAGGCATCAAGTTACAAGTCAAAGCAAACCACCTAGCTTAGAAAGCAACGCAAGAAGTTATACAAAGGAACGAAAATGGGGTCCATAACAGCGCAAGCAGAGTGAGGGCATTTGGGTAAGAAGAGACGCGTGGTTGCGCTATTTGTAAAACTCCCTAGTCTATCTGTGCATTTTCCTTATTAATTTTTATTCGGCGTATGCTGTATTTGCCTCTCAATAACACAATCCACGTTGTTCCTATATTTGCTATCGAGTCTTTTGAGATATCGCTGTCTTATTTATTTGTTAATATGTTTATTCATTTTGGTACCTGATAATTTTTACTCTATAATCCTTTGTTCGGCCTCTGGAAAATAAACGAAACCAGTGGCATAAGGCATGCTTTGACATGTAATGAAACTATGGCATTATGGAATCACATTATACTTATGCTAATAATTGTAGTCATAAGTTGTGTTCAGAAATTGTTATATATCGTTTAATGTTTATATTGTGGGCATTTCTTAATGACTTCTTCGTTGGCTGCACATGTTCATCCTCTCATCGGCTTTGTTGTCTTCATCGCTTGTGGGGACTCATCTTGAGACTGATCTGTGCCTCGAGTGTGATCGGTCCACCGCGTCTTCGGGGCGTATTAAAGGTCGTGTAAACACTACGTCGCAAGTGGTGGAGGTTGCTCCTCGGTCCCCCGTCCTCTGCTCGCCTGCTCTACCTCCTAGAGCTTCGCTCAGGTCGCCATTTGTGCCAGCTGTCCGCCAACATGCCGCAGGACGAGCCATCGGGCACTTCTACGTCTAAAATATTGGCTCCGCCTGCCGCAGCCTCTCCATCTTAGATCGTCAGTGGGCCCCCGCGCGACCCCCATCTGCTCGCTGGCTTCCGTGGTGAAGATGTGGAGGATTGACTTGACAACTACGACCGGGTGAGGTCTGCTAACCACTGGAACGAGGTGATGAAGCTACGCCACGTCTCCTTCTATCTCACGGGCGTAGCGAAGACTTGGTTTTTCAACCACGAGATTGACCTCACTGACAGGGATATTTTCAAACAGCAGCTCCGACAGGTTTTTGGTACTCCGGCTGTTCGTTGCGCCATCGCGAAGAAGACACTCGCCAGTCGCAAACAACAACTCGGCGAGTCATGTACCTCGTATATAGAGGATGTCCTCGCTCTCTGTCGACACATCAACACTTCCATGGCCTAATCAGACAGAGTACGCCACATACTCAAAGGCATTGGGCCTCTTGCCTTCAATGCGTTGGCCATCAAGGACCCGGCTACCATCGCTGATATTGTAGCTACGTGCCAGCGCCTCGACGAACTCGAATCTGTCCGATTGCCACCCCCGGACACCCCTGACAACAACCCTATCACCGATTCCTCGTTGCGCGCAATGGTCCGCGCAATCATACGAGAAGAGCTGCAGTCTCTTGGCTTCTCGGCAGGTCCCATTCCTGCCCACACCCCCAGTACCACTTTGCGTGACGTTGTCAAGGAGGAGTTGGCGTCTATGGCGGGTACTGCATATACGGACCCTCTAGTCCCTAGGCCCCCACCAACATACGCGCAGGTAGCCACAGCTGCCCCAGCCTTCGTACCATCGATGCCTCCGAAACCAACGCAGGCGCACTTGGATTCGATGTCTACCAACACACCTCACCAACCTTACTTTCCACCATGGCGTCCAACCCGACCTATATGTTACTACTGTGGATATCGTGGCCACATTGCACGTTTCTGTCGCAAGTGGCAGCAAGACGAGCGTTGCGGATTTGACACCTACGAACGGGACGACTTTTCTGCTGGGGCCTCTTTCCAATGCCGTCCTTATGCGCCGCGTTCTGACCGCTCTCTGTCGCCACGTGCAACCTCCGCGACGCCTTCTAGCTACCGTCCTGCCAGACGCCGCTCGCCGTCATCCCTTCGCCGCTCTACCTCGCCACTTCGACCAGCCTCTCCATTCGCCGACCGTCGCTCGGAAAACTAAATTATGCAGCTTTTGGAGGAAAAGCTGCATTGCTCGACAGGACAGAAATTCCTCCAGCGCGTCCGCATAACATGCTATCTGTTTTCGTAGAAGGAGTACACGTGGAAGCCTTAATAGACACTGGTGCTAGTTTGTCAATTATTCACCGTGATTTGTGTTCGCGCCTCAGGAAAGTTACCACTCCTTATGATGGACCTACGCTACTCTCTGCTCAAGGGAACACGGTTCGACCTGCCGCCATGTGCACTGTTCGTGTCTACATTGATGGAATTCTGCATTATCTACAATTCGCAGTGCTCATTTCGTGTACCGAGCAGCTGATATTAGGATGGCATTTTCTTTCTACGACGTCCGCTTCTATCTGCTGTCGGAAACGTGTTCTCCACGTGACCGACACCGCCTATTCGCTTCATACAGATGACGCACCACTTCGTTTGCTTGCTGCAGAAGACAACGAGCTACTTCCTTGCCATCAGAGAATTGTTGCAATCGCGTCGGATGTCATTGACCATGGTGACGTGTTCGTACAACCATCTGCGCACTGTCTCAGCAGAGGGATAGTCTTTGCATCAGGGCTGGTCCGGTTTGACAATGGCTCCGCATTCGTCTGCGCTACCAACCCGACATCCGAAAAACTTCTGATCCCTAAGGGCACTACGCTGGCTTGCGTCACTACATCCGAGCATCTCTCTGTTGTTCTGTTGAAGTGGATTCCTCTGAAGCTCCTTCTGTTGGACGTTCCGCGTCTCTCTCTGCCCTCGAAGCTGCCATCAGTTCCGACCTGACCTCTTCACAGTCACAGCAGTTGCTTGCTTTGCTGAAAAAGTATGAAACTTCGTTTGACGCACATGCCACTTCATTGGGACAGACTTCCGTCATCACGCATTGGATAGAAACAGATGGCGGGTCCATTGTTCGCCGTCGACCATATCGTGTCTCTCTCGCCGAGCGGAAAGTCATTGAAGAAAACGTCGACGACATGCTGCAATGGGGGATAATACGCCCCTTCGCTAGTCCTTGGTCATCCCCCGTCGTTCTAGTTCGGAAAAAAGACGGCTCTGTCCGGTTTTGCATTGATTACCGGGCACTCAACAAGATCACGCGCAAGGATGTGTACCCTATGCCGCGCTTAGACGATGCCTTGGATTCACTGCAGAATGCCGAGTACTTCTCGAGTCTTGATCTGCGTTCAGGCTACTGGCAGATACCTATGCATGAGGATGATAAAGAAAAAACAGCGTTTTCAACACCAGATGGGCTCTACGAGTTCACTGTAATGCCATTCGGCCTCTGCAATGCACCCGCAACATTCGAGCGCATGATTGACAACGTTCTACGTGGCCTAAAGTGGAAGACTTGCTTGTGTTATCTCGACGATATTGTTGTTTTCTCTTCCACCTTCTCTCAACACCTGCAACGACTGGACAAAGTTCTCACGTGCCTTGCCAACGCTGGCCTACAGCTGAACACGAAAAAGTGCCATTTTGCCAGCAAGACAATTAAGGTCTTGGGTCACATTGTGAGCAAGGACGGCATTCGTCCTGATCCCGATAAGGTTTCAGCGGCTCTTCACTTCCCTCGCCCCGAACGAACCAAAGATTTGCGCAGTTTCCTTGGCCTCGCTTCTTATTTTCACCGCTTCATACGTGACTTCGCCTCAATAGCTGCCCCGTTGCACAAATTACTCGGGTCGGGTGTTCCCTTTGAGTGGTCTCCCGAATGCGAATCAGCGTTTACCCATCTGAAAAACTTCCTCACATCTGAACCAGTACTTCGCCATTTCGATGAAACCGCACCCACACTCCTACATACGGACGCTAGTGGTCATGGCATCGGTGGTATTCTCCTACAGCGAGATGAGTCTTTACGTGAGAGGGTTGTCGCCTACGCAAGCCGCGTACTGACACACACCGAGAAGAATTATACCATCACTGAGAAGGAGTGCCTCGCTGTCATTTGGTCGGTACAGAAGTTTCAACCTTATCTTCACGGCCACCATTTTACCATTGTTACGGACCACCATGCCTTATGTTGGCTCTCCACGCTCAAGAACTTGTCTGGGCGCTTCGGTCGCTGCATTATCCATCTTCAAGAATATGACTTCACTGTTATCTACAAGTGTGGTAAAAAGCATCAGGACACAGATGCGCTTTCTCGCTGCCCCCTTCCTACGACGCCATGCCATGGTTCCGCTCCTACCTTCCGCAACAAGCTTTCGGACCGTCCTTCTCCGCATGTGTTGTCTTTAACCGCTATTGACCAGACTCCTTCTGATGATCATGGATCGCTCATATCTCACCAACTCGCTGACTCCTACTGTCGACGCATCATAGACCGCCTTCAGGGAACTTCGCGCCCGCCCAACGCCCGCCTTCGTCGACAGCTGACGCAATTCAAGCTCGACAACTGCGCCCTGTACCGCCATATCTATCACCCTGACGGTCAACGCTGGGTGCCTGTTATACCTCGCTCTCTTCGCGCGCATGTCCTTAAGGCCTATCATGACGACATGACTGCTGGTCACCTTGGTTTCCAGAAAACGTACGACCACATCAAAGGTCGCTTCTACTGGCCTGGCTTATCCACAAGTGTAGCGCGGTACGTCGCTTTCTGCGCCATTTGCCAGCTTCGAAAGCTACCAACATCGGGTCAAAGCGGAGAGCTCCAACCACTCTCGTGTCCGTCGGCACCATTCGAAGTCGTTGGCATTGACCTGTATGGTCCCCTTCCCACGACTGACTCTCACCGGCAATCGATGGATAGTGACAGCCGTCGACCACTTGACACGTTACGCCAAAACAGGTTGCGTGACTTCGGCGTCAGCTTCTGAAGTGGCTGCGTTTATACTTCAAGCATTAATCCTGCGTCACGGTGCTCCTCGTGTCATCCTTAGCGACCGTGGAAAGGCTTTCCTTTCACAAATTGTAGAAGAATTGCTCCAAGCCTCCGGCACCACCCACAAGACAATCTCCAGTTACCACCCTCAAACCAACGGCTTGACTGAGCGCTTTTATCGCACGCTCTCCGACATGATAGCCATGTACATTCAACCAGACCACACAAACTGGGACGGAATTTTGCCCTTCGTGACTTTTGCGTAGAATACCGCCGTACAACGCACAACTGGTTACTCGCCATTCTACCTTGTATATGGCCGTTCGCCCACTTCTTTTCTTGACGTCTCTTTCTTCTCCGCCCCGGTCACTCTAGCTGCATCCTCTTGTGAACAGTATATATCACGCCTCCTCCACTGTCGCCAGCTCGCCCGCATCAACACTGAAGCAAGGCAACATGATCGCAAGAACCTCTATTACGCATCCCACCGCGCAGTGTTTTCCTGCCCGGGCGATGAAGTGCTACTCCGGACACCAGTTCGCACTCCTGGCTTATGCGAAAAGTTTCAGTTTCGGTTCATAGGCCCATACAGAGTCTTAGAGCAGACTTCTCCCGTTAATTATCGCGTTCAACCTATTGTGGTTCCAACTGACCGCCGCTGTCGCGCTGCCGAGATTGTCCACGTCTCTCGCATGAAGCCTTCCACAAGGCGTTCGCCGTCCCTTTAAGTTGCGGCCAGGCTGGCCGCTGGCACGTGGGAGAAATTAGTGTGGGCATTTCTTAATGACTTCTTCGTTGGCTGCACATGTTCATCATCTCATCGGCTTCGTCGTCTTCATCGCTTGTGGGGACTGATCTTGAGACTGATCTGTGCCTTGAGTGTGATCGGTCCGCCGCGTCTTCAGGGCGTATTAAAGGTCATGTAAACGCTACGTCGCAATATATGTTATGTCTTATCTTCTAAATAACTGACCTTTCGTCAGGAAAAGATTTCGTGATTGTATCTTTTGTATTAAATCTTTTACAAGGCGTTACATTGCTTTTTCATAGATGTGTACTTGTGCGACTTAATACGCACAAAACACGTGTATCTCCCTAACGTGTTTAACTGAATCCACTCGTCGCATGGCTCAACCAAGAGACGCCAGTCTCTTGGTGGTGCGAGGGGACTCAGGCTGTAAAACTGAATTGTCTCCTACTCTGATGTCTTGCAAATACTCATAAGCTTGTCACTTCAGTGAACAATCTTTCGAGGTCTGTCAAGGTTACACGAAGTTTCCAGTGTAGCTGTTATTAAAGGTTATACAGTTAAACCTGGATATAATGAAATTGACAAATTCCCGAAAAACTTCGTTATAAAGAGGATTTCGTTATATGCAGGTTCGGCACGAAAATTCGAAAAATAAACGTTTACCGTATTTACTCGATTCTAATGCGCCCTCAATTGTAACGCGCACCCGTTTTCCGTTTTCGTCGAAGCACTCATCCTCGGAATGTCACACCAGGTACCGGATGCGTGGACGCGTGTCGTTTCGCACAAGTGCAAGGCATCGGAAACGAAGAGCGAGCGTCACGATGGCGTCGTAGCGTCGTATAGTGTTACAGTAGAACCTCGCTGTTACGTTCCCGGGGGCTGCGTTTTCCCGGCTGTTACGTCGTTTTCGACCGGTCCTGGCACAGCTCCCATAGAACTCAATGCATTGGTAACCCCGCTGTTGCGTCGCAACTGTGGGACCGTTCCCGCATCATACGTTGCAAACTGCCACCCCGCGCCGGCCCCAGCGGCCATTTTGACTTTTCATGTCGCTTGGCTTGGTGGCTTGACGATGGCATTAGCCGCCCAAAGTGCCGGGGGCGACAACTATGACGTATTTTCGGTTTCCGCCAGCAAAAGTATGGCCCTTGAGATCCATATTTGCTGGTGTCCATGGCGCGTTGTGGCCCTAAAATTGGTTTTGGCTCATAGATATTCCGCATATAAGGGTACGGCCACGCTAGCGGCAAAAAATGCGCGCGTCATGCAGCGAGCGGCAAGTTAATTGGTGCGCGTCAACGCCTTGCCGCGAGGCCACCTGTGGCCCGCGCCGCAGCGCGATAAAATATCCCGCGCTCTCCGAACGGGCGAGCAACACCGCGAGCGCTCGTTGTTTCATGCGAGAGACGACGATCGTCGATTGAAAACCCGGCGCGGACCGGCGGCGTTCCGGTTGTGATGGCTCCGTGACGTCACCCTCGTCGCTCTTGATTGGTTCTTCATCTCGCGGCACGCGGCATTTGCCGCAGAACCCATTTCGCGCGGCACGCCGCAAGACCCCCGATTCCTGCCGCTTTTGCCGCGCGCGTTTCTGACGCGCGTTTTTTCCGCTAGCGTGGCCGTCGCCGCACGCCGTATGCTGTATGTGCGAGTGAAAACGTGCGAGGGGAGCCGACGACCGCGTCTAAATCTCGCGCGCGCAAGAAAAGCAGGGAGGAAGCGCGCTTCTTCCTCCCTGCTTCGAGGCACCGGCGAGGGGGGGGAGGGATAGCGGGGCGGCGCGCGGTCGCGCAGGCCGTATCTTGAAAGCGATCTGCGTTGGGGCAGAGTCTAGCAGTGTAGGTGCGTCGGCGGCTCGTAGCTTTCTGCGTGCTGTGTTTTCTCGGCGCTCAGTTTGCGTTGAACTGGTAGACAACAGCACGAAGGTCACTTCGCTCGCTTCTCCAGCGGCGCTTCCACACGCCGCCAGCGTTTCGCAGCGCGTGTACAAGCGCGTCGGCAACATCAGCTGGAAAAGGAGAGCGTGCCGGCTTGGCGGGCTAGGCCAGCTGCAGCAAGCGGCAGGATCAGATTTGAATGAAGGGAGGGGGAAAGGTCACGCCCGCGGAAGATCGCCGGGTCGAGGGATGCAGGGCCGCCTCGCACACGCACGCACGCACACGTGCGCTCGCTTCGCATTCCATCGCGGCGGAGAAGGTGCTTCTGGTTGCTGCTCGCGCAAAAATGACAAAATTTGGGGCGAAATCTCGTGGTGGTCGGAGGGGAAAATTCGTTATATCGAGGGTGTCTCAAATACATGTGCTTCTATGGAGTAACGGCGGGGAATCCAAAAAGTTGGTTATATCCAGGAATTCGTTATATGGAGGTTCGTTATAAGCAGGTTTAACTGTTTAGCTATACATACATACATACATACATACATACATACATACATACATACATACATACATACATACATACATACATACATACATACATACATACATACATACATACATACATACATACATACATACATATATATGGGTGGGGTTCAAAAAGCTAGACAGGCCCCAGCCCCCCCCCCCCCCCCCCCCCCCCTGGGAAACTGAGAACTTTCCACCTATGTTGTAAGAAACGGGAAGAACCAATAAATATTGCCAGTAAGGTGCTACTTAGCTACAGAAAGCTTTGTCCTGACTTGAGCTTCTTGTCTTCAATTACTGTAACATAGATAAGGCTCATGATGCCAGGTGAAAAGGTACAAGTAGTAGCCAAGTGTTAAAACAAACATCTTGCAGCTGTTTACTGTGACCACCAGAAGTAAAAGAGGACATGATTGCAGCAATGCAGGAAACAGCATGCATTATTTGCATGGTGAATTCTAAGACATCCATGTCGCACGAAAAAGCTGGCTGTTATTTATCATTGCCCTCAGAAGGAAAATATAACTTAATGAAAACTTCAAAAATCTAATGATCCTAGAGGCACCACTGTGTTAAAGATATTGCTCAAGCCTTGCAATGTCCTCTTTTATCGGCAGCATCTCGTCTGGATTTTGACCGTCCTTCAGAACTGCAGATCTCTGCTTGCATTGCTCTGAATCAGCAACAATGGCTGTAGCCTTACACTTTGACCAAGCACTGCTGATGACAATTATTCCATTTGCATCCCAAAAGCTACATGGAGCTATACCTGCTACTATGTACACAGTGTTTTATGCTTAGGCCAGATATCATCTACTTTGCACTAGGATGTCTCAGCTGTCAAGTGCTAGACACTTTTATGACTGTAAAATCTTCCTTGGGCATCTGACATACTTGTAGAGAAGCGAGATCAGGCAAATAATCTCACCATATGCTGTCTTACAGATCTGTTTCACTTCGTAGTTTTGCTATAGAAGTCATGCAACAGATGGCTTTGATGCTTTTTTGATAGGTTTTTGGAAAGGTGCAGTGTACTAATATCCAAGTAGAGTGGCAAGTTTCCCTAGTTGGTGGATGTTCATCTCGTAAAAAAAGGGGGATACTGTGCTAGAAACACACAGACAACAGAAGTAAAAGTGAGCAGGAAGCAGAAGTGCCATCCTGTCCACTTCTACTTCCTGTTCACTTCTACGTCTGTTGTCCGTGTGTTTCTAGCCCAGTATCCCCCCCTTTTTGCAAGATCAATATCCAAGTGTAGTGGACAGGCTTTCAGAAGTCGTTCCTTCATCAACATGATGGTTGAAATGCACCATTGAACGTGGAAAGCAGCACTGTGGACTGGCAGCTGCTGTCTTCCTTGATACCGCAAGCACCTTCAACAATATTCTGCGCAAACTTTTTAATGCCCTCAAACAGTATTGAATTACATTAGTGAATAGGCCAGCTATCTGCCAACTAGAAGAATATCTACAATGCTTGTGTGATACAAAAGGCCATTGTATACCTCTTGTGTTTTACCTCAAGAAGTAGACTTGAGCCAAGCACTAGAAAGAGGGATAGACATTTTAGTGGCAGGGGAGGCATAGAGCTTGGCCAGAAAATCAGACGTCTGTCCTCGTGGTCCTCATCAGAAAACTAGTCTCAGTGCCTCATGCTGTGCAGTTAGTATCTGAAACCATCCTCGTTGCTCCCACTACCTCATCAGCACCACATAATAATACCAGTGCATGTCTCAAACATTGCCACTCTGCTGTTACCACTGCATTGGAGGTCTATGTACAATGTGAATCTCTGTGGGTGCATGTTGCATCGGTTTATTTGATACAGTGTCTAGTGCGTGTAGGCACTTGAATGTTGTGTGCAGAGCTGACTTGATATTGCACCATCACCTTTGCATTATAAATGTATAAATGAATCTACATGGAATATCATGTCATGTCTACAAATGGCCATTCCTCAAATTTTGGTTAAATGTGATAATTAACTGAAAATAAATTAGTGGATTTCACGCATATGTGGGAATTGATAAGCGAAGCTTCCTTTGATAAAAACACCATACAATTTTATGCAAACATAATGTTAATGATGCAAATGCTATGCAATGTGTATGCAAATGTAATGCAATGACGCAAATGTAACACAATGACGCAATTGTTTTGATGTAGGGGTGGCGTCTGTACCAACGTGACACAAATGCACATGAAATTTATTAGATGTGATGCACTTGTCTGTTGTTCTTTCACACTACACATCACTTCCATGACTGATATGAGACGGTTTATTTATGTTATGCATTTAATTCGGAGTACAATTCGGACATTTGACATTCCCTGCTGACAACCATGACAACCATGCTGGTGTGTGAGGAGATCCTGCCCGTATTCGATATAGCAGTGATGCTTCCTCTCAACAAAATCGCTTGGTGCTCATGGCCACCAAGCAACATTGTTCTCTTTGGCGTTTCATTATCATCATTAGCAGCAGCAGCCTGTATTTATGTCCAATGCGGGATGAAGGCCTCTCCCTGCGATCTCCAATTGCCCTTGTCTTGCGCTAGCCGATTCCAACTTGTGCCTGCAAATTTCCTAACTTCATCACGCCACATAGTTTTCTGCCGTCTGCGACTGCGCTTCCCTTCTCTTAGCATCCATTTTGTAACTCTAATGGTCCACCGGTTATCCATCCTATGCATTACATGGCCTGCCCAGCACCATTTTTTTCGCGTAATGTCAATTAGAATATTGGCTATCCCCGTTTGCTCTCTGATCCACACCGCTCTCTTCCCGTCTCTTAACGTTAGGCCTAACATTTTTCTTTCCATCGCTCTTTGTGCGGTCCTTATCTTGTTGTAGAGCTTTGGCATTTACGAGCACGCAAATGCTCATGTTTTGCACCCTGCTTTACAATGTAACAACAATGTTCTTGTTTCGCTCTTTCGGGCTTCTGTCTCTTCCACATTCGGGACACACTTTGGTTCACGTCACATTTTCCTTCACACTCGGCTGCTTCTTTTGTTGACTGCTTCTGTAGCCAAATTACTCACTTCCTGTCTCTTGTTCTGGTTGTCTAATATTTTTGGCGATCAGCCAAGTGTGGCATAAACCCAGTTGCCCATGCCCAGTGCCCCAAGTTGTTGGCAAGATAGTTGCACCGAAAAAGATGCAAAGAATGCTTTGCTGTAACAAACACTCGTTATGTGCTGATGACATGGGTCTAAGCATGATGCAGCATATTTGTGTGGTTTCTGTGCAGGTCCCTTAGAGCCAAGTGGGTCGGAGCGCCTGAGCGAGCCCGAGGCAGACCGGCACTACCTTGATGGGGGCTCGCCTTATGGCCTGCGCTACCTGCTGGAGGATGCATACGCACAGCCGGATGAGGACGACGAGGACGATGAGGAGAGCGAGGACACTGGGCGGGGCCCGTATGGTGGTACAGAGCAGCAATCGGGTGGGCCTCCTGCGCGGCGCCAGCGATCTGCGAGCGAAGAGGCCCTGCCCCTGGCGTTTCCCGCCGGTGCACTGCCTAGCCCACCTTCGGAGGAGTCCGGCTCTTTGGAGGAGACCTTCCGACCACCGCCGATGCTGCTGCCCGGACCGCCCCCACGCCGCACTCGGCCCAAGAAGAAGTTCCCCGAGTACAAGGTGTAGCACCCTCCTCCCTTGATGGTGAAATGCAGACTGTTGGCCGTGCACAATGGATGACAACGGCCCATCACTCAGCACGTGTGCCCATGCTGTGCGGCAGCGTTTGGCTTTCAGGGCAACCATGGAGTGAATCAGTTCATGTGTAGGTTTCACTTTGCGTCTGCCATCAAGCAGCAGACTTAAAAGGGCATGCTGGATTCCTGCTCATACATCACATCCAAGCAGGTTTTGTGAAAGGGAACAGGCTTTTTTGGGGCACAAGGAGAGAGATGCTGCAGAGTATAAGGTACAAATATGAGTTGTCCAGTCCATGCTGTATCTCTCAGTAGTTCTTAATATTTCTAGAATCATCTTTTCTTACTGGCATGTGTTGAAGGTTCAGATGTGCTCATGCCAACAAGTCCGGAGGTGGATACCTCACCGGAGTCCACAAATCTTGGCTACACACATGTACAACAAACTCTTCTCAGATGTACAGCCAACAAAAGTGCGAACTTACGTGTAATGTAGCAAGAAATGGTGTGAAAGTGTCTGGATGTGCAGCTTCTGCAACAGCACCTAGCCTGCCAAGGCACTGCCACAACCGCTGCTGCTTTCAAAGGGCAACTCCGGCAACTTTTGCATGTCTAAAAATTACAATGATGTTTATAATTCTGATAGGCATTTTGGTCATCTGCCATGAGAGTTGCATACTTAGATTATTTCTGAATCTTGGTTTCATCATCATCATCAGCCTATATTTATGTCCACCGCAGGACGAAGGCCTCTCTCTGCGATCTCCAGTCACCCCTGTCTTGCGCTAGCTGATTCCAACTTGCACCTGCAAATTTCCTAACTTCATCACCCCACCTAGTTTTCTGCTGTCTTGGTTTATGCACTCCTAATCTGTACCCTCAAATAAGGGGCCTCTACTGGCCGCACTGGGATTGTTGATGTCATGACATGATGGCACAGGTGATGCCACTGGTAACATTGGCCATGGATATGAGACATACAAACAGTTTTGCATGAGACATTGTCCCGGGACCTGTTCCTATGTTTGCAATTTCCGTATTTGCTGCAACGAAGTATAAAAGTCCTGCGTTGTGCTGTTGGCAGCATGAACTGAGCAAGGCAGGAACCTGCTGTCACATCTTCCCTATTATATGGACACATCCTCCATGAAGAGCTGACCAGTGCTGTACAGAACTTGATCTAAAGTAAAGCCCTTGCATCTGCTTGAAACAATTTGTTGTGCAGTGGTTTCTGAATATACAGCAGGATGCAGTGGTACACAACTGCTTGACACATCTAAATTAGAAAATCATCATGCTGCAAGCATACACTTTTATGCCTGGGCTAATGGAGCTTTAGCCTGAAAATTGTGTATTGTCATGACCCTATTACCATGACCGCAAGGCTGCCGAGCCTTACCTCCACAGGTGGTTCTGCCGATGTGACAGCAGTAGCACTGACAGTGCTGCCTTCAACTAAGGCATGCATACTCTTATTGTTGTTTAGAAGACGAGCAAGGTTTGCCTTCTAAATAAAATCCACAATTTCCCAAAATTTTTAATGCATGCTTCCTGAACTATTTTACAGCGATAGCTCTTATGGGCTCCTCTGGTCGTTTTTATTTTCACTGGTTTTTATCACTGGAATCTCAAAATTCTTTGCAAGAGAATTGCAAAGAAAAATTCTCATCGTGGTGCAAGGAATCGAACTCATGAACAACAAAATGGAAGTACAGGATTCTACCTCTTAGCCACTCTTCCGACGCTATAACAGTGGAGAATACTCATCCTGGAGAGAGTGATTGCGCCAGCAGCTACCATGATTGGCTTACGCCCACTCAACATCTGTGTACTGGATAAAGCTGGCATCCATACCTTCTTCATGCTCTAGTATGTCAGCTTCCCAGTTGTGGAGGTGGTCCTAAATTAAGTTTTCTTCTTCTAATGACAATGAATGTGCGCATCTGCTTCACCTTCACTGGCCTTCTTCTAGCACTCAGCTTCTCATGTTAACTGGATGGCACTGGTGTCGTCTTGTTTTCCTCAAGGATAGCCTGAGACCTATTATTGGGGTAGCCCAAATATATATTTAGGAAAGACTGAACTAAACGAGAATTCAGAAGCTGAAGGGTTGTTTTGGTAGAGAGCAGCCATACATCGAACAAGAATTTGCTGGTGCTTCCCATTTGCCTCCATATCATGTAGCTACTATTCCTTCCTTTACCCAATCCTTTCGTTTGCTTTTGGAGGTCATTGCAGATTGCTCTGGCTTGATGTCACCTTTGTGTGGCCGCATCAAGGAAGAAAACTGATTTTGGAAAATTGAGCGTCCTTGAACCGGGCCTACTGCGTGCATGGAATTTAGACTGGCTGCTTTCAGAGGCTTGGGGCTCACTAACTGCAGTTATGTTCACATCAGCTGTTAAAATGCTCAGTGCACGAACTCTTGGCTTATGCTTGCTTTGTCGTCGGTGCTTGCTCACTGGCCCTCCACCTTTCTGCAACACAGATAAGAAACAGAATTATATAAAAAAAAGTAGAGTAAGTGTGTGCGAAGCTTTTCTTCTATTTTTTCTGCAGCATAAAGACCTTTCACGCTCAATTTGGCTTAAAAAGATATCTGAACATGTGATTGCTAATGCCCCTGTTTCCACCTTCTAAGACCAGCCAACATTTAATGTCTTGTGCACTTGTAATATTTTCATGATTGCTTAATAATAATAATAACAAGCACACTTAGTGTGAGTACTTTCACTTGAAATGTACTTGTCAATTGGAGCACTGACTGCTTCTCATGGAGCAGGGTCAGTATGAATGGTAATTTTTCAATATAGAAACCCACATGTTATCTCTGTTATTCCTCAACAGCTCCAAGGAGTTTTCACTTGTTTTCACTTTTAGCCAAATGTTGAGTCAGCCCTTTAATTTCTCAGCAATCTTGAGACTGTCTTACTGCATGGGCCCATGCTTTTGACACACCTTTGGTGCCATGACTCATTGAGCTGCCTCGCCCAGCTTCAGTCACAGTGTTGTATGCCTTGCTTACTTAAAATTCTTTTAAGTTTTTATGTAAAAGTGTGAGAAAAAGTGCAGAGGAATCCTAAAACAATCTTCACCCTTACGCTATCAAAACTCTGCTGGAGTTGCCCTTCAAATCCTTGTGAATATAGCATGCATCATGGCGCATTGATGTTTTGAACGCGTGAAAATGTAGAACAATGTGTGAAGCATTGTACTGACTGTGCTGCTGTCACAGCGAATGACAGTGCATCAACCATGGGACAACAGTAGACTCCCTTTAAGACAAACTCAAAGGGCACCCACAGACCGACTTCCCAACTGCCACCCAAGTTTCCATTACTTAACTTAATTGAAGGAAATTGCATTAAATAAAAAAGGCAGATGTAAGAAGAATTTATTGCACCATGCATGATTGAAAACAATGCATTATGCCCTCTTGAACAAGAATATGTTCGTGCCGTCTGCACACATGATAAACTGAGGAGCAGCGGGTGTACAGACAATATTGTTCACGTAAACCAAAAAGGCTAAAGGACTCTTGGGGAACTCCTTGGGTTAATCGAAGCTTGCTTGATGTAGAATTTCTAACTTGCATATAGTTGATACCAGTTGTACAAGTAATTTCCTAAAGCTCAAGGGAAACATTGCATATGCCATACCTTGAAAGTTCCTGTAATATGTCATAATGTATGAAATCGAACGTTTTTTGTTTTATGTCCAAAAATAAACGAAGAGTAAATTCTTATTTTGCATGCTTTCAATTATTATTTTTATCTTTTAACTTTTAATGCTTGTTCAGTAGACTCATAGCAGCTCCAAAAATCTTGGACAATGTCGCAAGTACTGATGCTGCTCTGAAATTTGACAGGTTGGTCACGCCAATGCCTTTATAAATCAAGGTCACTCTTGCAACTTTTCATTTTTGTGTCTGTTATGTTCACATAGCTCGCAGCATGATGCCATGAGTCACATGCTCTTAATAAGAAATGACCTGGTGGGCTGTTCCATCTGCAGATAGAAAGAAGCCACAGTCTGTGTTTGCTCATTCATAGCACCATCAGCATCCTTCCTAAAATGCTGCTGCCCCTAAGCCTTACTGCGCAGAGTTAAAGTCCTACAATCCAAGATCGGTTTGGTGCCAGTTTTGGCACAGGTTTTGGCACCATTTGCACAAATGTGTCTGTACAGTGCTGTTTTCACAAAGGTCTCAAATCTCTGTTGGCAGTTGCTGCCAAAGTTCAGCGTTACTGAATGACACCTGCTTAGCCATCCATGTTAAGCAGGTTTTTTTCCCTCTAGGCCTGAGGGAAATGAACCAAACACTTATGTATTGTTTGGTGTATCTGAGAGTTTGGCTGAAAATCAAGTTCGTCTTAATGGGAGTCTGCTATATCAGGTGTCTTTGTTCAGTTTGAATAGATTTTTAAAACATTTCCCTTGACAGATATCAATGTTCCACCTTTTCAAGTGGATTTCATGAAGAATAAGAAATTGCCTTTATGAGAAATGACAATGTCCAGGTAGCAAATAAATAGATTCACTAATTAACTTATTAATTATCACTTTATGGCACATACTGCGCTTGCATAATTGAAGCCAAGCAGCACTGAAATCATGTTTGCTTAGCAGAAATCCTTAAACTAGCAATGCTTTTGAGATATCAGTCTCTGGAATCTGCTGCAAAATGTACTGACATTCCAGTTGAGGTCATCCCAAACTGCTAGAAAGACGTGTTTGGAATACTGTTTACTGGAATGGGGGCCAATGTATTTTGTAGACCATTTTAAAGACACATGTCTTAAGAGTGGGGCTAGTAAGCATTTCTACTAGGCATGCATGACCTCGCTATTGCTTATCTTTAATTTTACAATTGGAATATGTGCCACAAAGTGAATAATTAAAAAGTTAATTAGTGAATCTATTTAATTAGCTGCTGGACATATAATTTCTTATGCAGGCTATTTCCTCCTCTTCCAGAAATCCTCCTGAAAAGGCTGAACAGTAAAGCCTGTCACAGGCAACTCTTTTTGAAATCCGTTGAGAAAAATTTAACTGCGAGTATGGTATGATTCAGCACTAAGTATTCTGCTTCACCCATGGCCAGAATCGTTCAAGATGATAGTCAAATTTTATCATTAGTTGAGGCACCATGTTTCCTACGTCTCATGTTTCTGTATGAATACAGCAACTCTGAATCACAGTTTCAAGGACTTCCATTTATGCAAATTACACATTGGCTCATTATGCACAATAGTTTCCCATATCAAAGGACTGTGTCCACAAACTAGCAGTCGCGGTTGATCCTTTACTCCACAAGTGGTGCGCCCATGCTCACAAAGAACACGACTGGCCCTGTCCACGAGTGGCTGCTTTGTTAGCTGTTCACTTATACACGAGAAATCTTTTTACGTGTCTTGCACTCCAGCTGTCCTTCTGCCAACACTTGGCAGTGTCCATGCCTTGACGACAGTCAGTGTTGTGCTGGATACCTGATATGACTGTGGCACATCTGCAACCACATGAATTTTTGACACACAGCTTTGTTGCGTTTATTGCCACATGGGATAATGCAACATAGGTGTGTGCAAACGGGCCATATTTTATGCACACTCCATGATAGTTGTCTGGTTGTGAGTGTTGTACGACACAGCAAACCAAATGAGAGTCCCGAAAAATTGTAAGAAAACAAAGAGATCCATGCTTGGAATGAACTAAAGGGTGTGGCGCAAGATTGTAGCAGTGCAAAGATCCGGAATGCAGCAGCCATATTTTTTCACGTGGGCCCTGGCGGATCTGGCCATGTGCAGCGCCCAAGCAAAGCTTGCCATGACGAAGCCCAAGAAACCAAGTGCCCGAGGTAGCAATAAGTGTCCCCCCCTTGCCAGCAGTGCCCCTGCTTACTGTCCAAGGGGCATGTCAGCTGCCATACTGCCTTCACATTGCCCTGCAGTCAGTGCACAGGCAACACAAGCCCAGAGAACAACAATCATTCTGTTTGCTTCGTGTACTTCCTGGTGAATGCACTGGCATGCACTCACGCTGACACAGAATGTGCAAGAATCTGGCTAAAACAATTAGTACCTACTATTGCTGTTGACAAGTAAATGAGCGAGTGCCACTGTTTCTTAATGTTTTCAATGTAAGTTGACAGTACCAAACATCTTGTAAAGGTGCTGCTGCAAGATAGATAGCCAGTGTGAATTTCTCATATATATCGATTTCTCTGTCACCTTATCACAGCAGTAACGCATAGCTTCAAAAGCACGCTTGTTGTGCCGAGCCATCTATCATGGGCTACTACGTTGACAGTCTGGTGCAAAATATTTAAATACTTGCCTTTTGTAAGTTTCATATCTAATAATTGTGTGCCCAGGTGGGACTGTATTCACTGTGCATGCCAGTGGGCACTGGATATTTTTATTGAGCTGTTTGACTGCGTGCACCACTAAAAACCATGACTGTTTTGCTGCCCACTTTGATCTTAGCTTTTATAGTTTTATGATATATTTGTGCGTCACATGTGTTGCCATGCATTTGAGTTATGGGGCCATTTTAGTCTATTAGTTTCTTTTTTTTTCTTTTTGCCCCAATAAAGTATGCGGGTGCATTCACTTACATTGTAAAAGGGCATTGTTTCTGTCATATGCCGTTCAAAACTTGTTGCCAGTTTTCACAATTTTCGTGTGTTTAGTCACAAGGTCACTTCAAGACTTTTTCTTCACCCCAGAGTGTGGCTTTGATCTATTTTTTGCTAAGTTTCGCTGAATAGTTATCTGATAGAAACGTCTTGCATGTAAATTTATTATAGATTAAGGCATTAAAGGAGCATTGACACAAAAATATTGTGTCTCACTTTTTTGCTTTTTTAGGTAGCTGTCGATTCCATAATTGCAACGAAGCCTCGATTCCTTGAGAGCGCCACAAATAATTAATTACAGCACCTTGTATGAGGCATATTCAAAATGCATATCAAGCACAGTGTGGCTTCGGATGTGAAAAAGGAGACTCGTCACGTCACCAAAATCGGAGGTGGTAATCGCATGGTATGATAAACAACTACAGAACGTGCCAGTCAGCCCAGTGTTGTGGTTGAAAACCATACAATGACCGTGTCCCCAAAAGCAGCCAAATTCCAACTGTCTAGTCCTCTTCCCTATTGTCCCATCGCGTGCTGAATGGATTCAGATTTTGGCAGCACGCAGACATAGTGTATGTATATGCATCAGTGGTATTTGGTACCCACGAGACCACCACGACAAATTTCAATGATGTGATCGGTCTGCTTTTTTCCTGTCCGAAGCCGCACTGCACTTACCACGTTTTAAATGGGTCACATTAAAAGGTAATGTAATGAATTATTTGTTGCACTCTCGGGGAATTGAGGCTGCATAGCGTAATTACTGGGTTGGCAGCTATCAAATAAAGCAATATAAACTAAATTTTTTCTGCCAGTACTCCTTTAAATAAGCTAACAGATACCACTTCTTGGAATAGAGTATCATGTTTTGGCACTTCTACATGAAAAGATGAGAGCTTGTCATTCATGTTGAGGCTTGTCAGCATCAAAGTCCTTCTCTATGCACCTGGCCAGTTTCTGCAGTGTTTTGGGATACTGTGCAAAAGGCCTCTTTTTTTCCTTGCTTAACTTTTCTGACATTATATTTGGCACTCATGATACAGTTTTTTTATGCCTTCACAAGTAGCAGTGCTTGTCAGAGCTACCCTTCATTCATAATCATTATGACTCTTCTTACACTATGTATGACTATAATTCTGTCGGCTATTACTAAATCATGACAAAGCACCTTGATGTTTGAAAAAAATTGTTAGGTTTAAAATTAGCGATCTGTAAAACAGATGGGTGGTAAGAATCCAGAACTGAAAAAGGTTTCTAAAGTGACCTCACAGCTTAAAGGGTATGTGAACTATGTGAATTGCGAGCTGCATTTAATGCCTTTAGAGGAGAAAAAATACTGGCACACGGTTGTGGTGCTTTTATGTTTGCCTTGCAAGAAGCATGTGTTGGGCGCATGGGTTGCTTAGAGATCACGAGCAGTATTTGACCAAGAACCGAGCGGCAAGTTTGTTGCAGAAGCCTTGTGAACACCTAGAAGGAAACTGCGACAGGCTGTGTGAGCCTTGTGGTGCACACTGCCATGTTTAAAACTTTGCAATGCTTCTGCCATCATAAGGCAAGCTCCCTTGCTTTTTTTTTTTCTGAGACAGTACAAATGGTTGCCACAGCAGTGTTTCTACGGTTTGAGCAACCCAGCTGTGCCAAGTGTCAACAGAGCAGCATAATAGCTGGTGCGACACAGCAGTGGTGCTTGCTTGAGTTGATACTGCTGCCTTTGAGGAAAGTCTCTACTGCCTGGGTGTCATTGATTAGCCAACTTGGAGTCCAGGCATGTGTGCAACCAGTGAGGCAGCACCACCCTTGTTCTTGCATTCCGGCAAGCACTGCCACTTGAGTCAAGCAGAGAGATTTGTCAGACCGGTGGCGTGTGCAGGGTACGCTCTGGGCGAGTCTCTGCAGTTGAGCAGCCCAGGGCTGCGCAACTGGAGAGATGAAGGCGGCGACCGGCGTGACCCGGTGCGTGTGTCCACTTGCAGATGCCTCCCGGGGACGCTCACCGGAGGAACTACTACAAGTGAGGCCGCGGCCGGGACCGCGGGGCGCCGCCGCCGACCCTGACTGCACTGCCGCCCCCCTTCCCATCCACTCTACAGCACTAGTCGTCGTCGTCATCATAGCGCGCCGCTAGTCTCACCGCGCTCATTAATCACAAGTCAGCAGTGTTCAGTCTCTAGACATGCGCTCTCTCCTTTGTACTCATGGATGCATTAAAACGACAGCCCTTTCACTCTGGTTTCTTTCTATGCCTAGTGTGCACAGCTTCTTGCATTGTCCACAC
The DNA here is from genome assembly GCF_013339745.2 of Dermacentor silvarum. Classification (NCBI taxonomy): domain Eukaryota; kingdom Metazoa; phylum Arthropoda; class Arachnida; order Ixodida; family Ixodidae; genus Dermacentor; species Dermacentor silvarum. Next base: position 254,895,214 of record NC_051155.1, read on the forward strand.
ATATCTACAACAGTTTCATATTACAATACCTGCAAGCACTCTTCAACTGCTTTTGCATTAACATCTGCCTTCTGTCTTCCAAGCAGATGAATGTTGTGGAAAAATTTTTGAGGCACATCCATAGTAAGTTGAACCGTATAAAATAATTTCAGACATAACAAATTATGGGATATAAAGAAGTAAACCAAAACACTTTCTTGCTGATATCAGCATGTAACGAATGTGTGCTTATAATGAACATTGGATATAACGAAGGTATTTTCTTGCCAGCTGCGCCATTATTATGACTAGGTTCGACTGTCAGTATACAATATGCAAGTGAACAAATGAACCGAACAGGATTTACTGTGCCATTGTGATAGAGAATGGCAGTACTCAAATTCAGCTACACGAAACAGAGCATCTGGCTGGAGGCTCAGAAAAGCTATTCTTGGTACAGTCCCGGTAATACACATCCCACTCCATGTCCCTAGTAATTTAATTGATGTGATGAGCTTCAATAAAATTTTTCTTATTCCCTGAAATCCTTCTATACAAAAAAAGACCACACACTATAAAGATTTTTAAAATTTTCTTGTTCTTATTTATTTGATAGCTGTAAACCGACTAGTAATTAAACAGTGTAGGCTCGATTTTTTGAGAGTGCAACAAATAATTAGTTATATTATCTTTTAATGCCACCAGTTCAAAGCGTGCGCCAAGTGTTTCAGCAGAACTTCAAGTACAATTACCGGAGTTTATGCCCACCATAGCAATAAATGCACAAAAATGCATGTATAACAATCTTGTAACTTATGCTTATTATGGCAAAATGTATGCACACATTCATTTACATGTATGCTGAAATACCTTGCATAGCATATTGTCCTGTCAATAACTTCGAGAGTTCAAGGAGTTGAGCAACAGCATACAAGCGTGGAATTTCATTTCTGGCACATGGATACAACTCAAGGAGTCACCATTACAATCGCTATGCCATTTCATGCACAACATTGGGAGATCAACAAGGCTCAACGGCTGTTGTTGGCATTCCACATCTCCATGGGGCAGAATACAAGTTAGTTCCAAGGTTTCCCGAATAGTGCAACAGTTAGATGTTCACAATTCTTGTAAAGTCTCGCATCATGGCAACTGTGAAAGCGTTTGCGAGCATTATAAATTTCTTGGGTAACAATGGTATTGATTACATGGTACTGATTCCAGTCTCAGTTAGTTCAAGCAGCCCATTAAAGGCCAACTGCAGTGAACATGTGCACCACCTGGTAGTTAGCAAATATAACACAAGTCGCGAGTTGTCGCCTCTGAGATTTTCAGCATGCTGTGGGCAATGCTCAGTCTCGGAGGTCGTGCCGAGGAGTCGCACTGGTTCTTAGTGTTCTGGGTCCTGTCTCATTTCTGACAAGTGGTAATGTGGCACAGTTTTTTTTCTTTTTCAGTTTTGATATCAAAAACATATTTTTATTATATTTTCATGATGCATCCACTCATATTCCAAACTTGTTTTGTATGGAGGCTGCTCTATATATCTACACTATCTTAAACTAGGCTTTTTTCGCATTCCAAAATTTAATTGCAATTGGTCTTCGAGGCGTCTTCCGAGTTTCAGGGAACATTTTAGGGAGATACATGAAGGTACCTTTGCTGTGTAAACTACTCGAGAGTATACTCCACCGCCCTTCTAATGCCTGTGGGGGCATGTTGAATGCCTTGCAACTGGCTTACATTGAACATTTTATGGCGTCGTGGCAGAAGAGAGGCATGCATTAGTTTCTTGTCTTTTGAGCAAGGGTTGTATGGTTGAAATCGAATGCTCTAACTTTTTTATTTCTGTGCTTCAATACTGGCAGATATATCCCATCTTATTCATCTAAATATCCTTTAATTGACTTCCAGCTCTTCGGAAGAAACACTTCCACTCCTTCCCTTGCACACTGATGGGAAACAACGACTACAAACTTACTAACTTGCCGGTGTTTCCGTTGGGCCCAGGATCCTTTTAATAATGACACGGCACTTGGGAGATTTTTACATGAAACACACACTTTATATACACACACTAACACGATACAGACGATTTACATCTATGCGGACTAGAGTTCGGAAGTCGCTTGTCCTATATAAACATGCGCCTAGCACTCATGCGTCATCACTCGCCCGTGTGCATTGTCGTTGCGGTGCCCGTGACGGTGGTCCTTGTGGCTGCGTGGCTGCTGTCGAGCACCAGCTCAGCTGGTTTGATGTTGCGACGGCCACGCCAGCTCAGGCACCCCGGTGGCCAGCAGGAAGCACTGCACCAGGCCGCTGGTACACAGGAGAGCAGAGCCACAAGCGGGATCTACGACCAGGTCCGCACGGTAGCAGGACACCCGGTCGCCAGTCCTCGGGCTCGCTCAGCAGGCTGGTAGCTCAGGCGTCCCGGTACCAGCAGGAAGCACTGCACCAGGCCGCTTGAACAGCAGGCCGCTGGTGCACAGGAGAGCCCAGCCACGAGCTGGATCCCCGACCAGGTCCGCACGGTAGCTGGACACCCGGTCGCCGGTACCCGAGCCTTGAGCCGCCGTTCTGCGAGCTGATGTTCGAGGCTGCCACTCGCTCTCACGCTCTGCGTGCTCTCGTGTCGCTTCTTCGTTCGTGGCACGTGTCGTCTTCGCTATCACCATCACCGATTCTCTTCTTGATGCCACAACACAATCATCATTGCAAGCTGGTCTTCTCGCCACCGCACGCCACTATCCACATCATCACACACACATATGGGCAAATGCATGCATGTACAGACAACAGCTGTAGCGTACGACCTGCATTCTCAGGCAGAAGAGTGCCATTGGTTTCAAGAAACCTTTAACACTTATTGCAGATCTGTATTTATTTTGACAAGCACATAAATTTCTATGAACTATATTATCCTATTTAAAATAAGCTTGGTATTCCAAATGACTTCACGTGGGAAGCCATTCACATCGTTTGCCTGGGTGGCATATATCACTTGCCCGAGTTGCTATTACACAATTTTACACGGACGCATTGAAAACTAAAATGATAAAATCAGTTTTCGCCGCTACTGCAGTTTATGATTCCCATAGGTTATATAGTCCCACGTGTACATTTACAATAGAGGCATACACTATAAGCATGGCTTTGAAACACAAAAAAGAAAAGTGCCTACCGGGATCCGTTTCGTTCAGTGACTCCCTTCGCATTGTGCGAGCGCTATCCACATATACGAGGGCGATTCAGAAAGTAATGCCTCCAAGCCCACTACTTCGCCAATAGTACTGCAAACATTTTGAACTCTTTATCATTAATGCACTGATGTTTAAGCTATAGAATGTTGCCTCACCTTCCTATCTCTTCTTGTTCCAGAGTAACCAAGCAATCCATGGCATCCAGTGGTGACGTCCGGTTGAAACAGCGGGCCCTAATTGAATTTCTGACTGCGGAGGGTTGTGCACCCATCAACATTCATCGCCATCTGACTGCACTTTACGGGGATGCCCGTGTTGATGTCAGCACTGTGCGGAGGTGAGAAAGGACTTTGAAAGACCAAAATCTAGCTTCATCAAATCTCCACACAAGCCACAACCTTCCGCAGTCAGAAATTCAATTACAGCCCGCTGTTTCAACCACACGTCACCACTGGATGCCATGGATTGCTCGATTACTCTGGAACGTAAAGAGATAGCAAGGTGAGGCAAGTGACAACCTATAGCTTAGACATCAGTGCATTAATGATAAAGAGTTGAAAATGTTTGCACTACTATTGGCAAAGTAGTGGGCGTGGAGGCATTACTTTCTGAATAGCCCTCGTATAATCATCTGCTGAACTTATAGTCAAATTCCACCACCTTTTCAAGTTCTGTACCTGCAGCCCAGTAAAAAAAAATTGCTCCAACCAGTTGGAAATTTACAATTAGAACGAATTGGATATTTCCAATTGTGTTTTGGGACACCCATTGGGAAAATCTGACAGGGATAAATTGGTTTTTGAACACTATTGGACCCAATTGGTCTCTGAACTGGACTCATTGGAACCAAGATGAAAAAAACAAAGGAAAGAAAAAAAAACAAAAAAAAAAAACCCCTAGGTGGGCCCTAACCTTGATATGACATGTATATACTTGAAAGTCCTTTCAAGAAGCATACTCCTGCATGAACACATCATGGTAATTCTCTTCACTGACATACCCAACATTCACATACCACTTCACTACGAGATACATGTCAGGTGCTATGTCAGAGCAGTGTAACAATATGTAGGCAAAATTTGGTTGACCAAGTGGTGCCAGTGGCTCATGAGAAATTCGTAAAATCTCTAGACAGATTTTTAACTTGACAGAAAGCTTAATGCTTCTCTCCATTGATTACACCAAAACACAAAGCTCTTTTACTTGAAAACTAACCATAATTGTGTTATCATTATTTTAAACTATTTTTTTTTTTTTCAGTTGATTGCTACTTATCTAGTGACTTCCAATTGGGACCAATTGGCATACCAAGCTACAGTGATGTCCAACTGGAACCAACTGGACTTCTCATGAAGTCCAATTGGAACTTGGGCCTCCGATGATGTCCAAGTGGAACCAGTTGGGTCCCATCAAAAAATCTAACTGGACTCTATGATTTTAATGCGAAAGCACTATATGCCCCATTATGCGAAAATCCGGCGGCGGCGGCACCACTGAGCGATCGTACCAAAAATGGGCAACAGCGCAAAGAGTAAAAAACACATCACAAATGCTCGGATTGATGTCAAATTTCTCATGAATGTTCCTGTAAACAAAGTAAATCAATGGCCTTGAAAAAAAAATTTGGTACATTTCAGTCTAGGTGGGAATCGAACCCCGCTGGGCCTCCGGGGTTCAGGACGAGCACGCTACCCTGACGCCACAGTGGCTCCACGGTTCTGGTTGAATGAAGGTGTGTCTGGTACACGTGCCATTGCACACGTCACGTTGAAACATGTGGGCACGTGATTGGGTACGCGTACGTCATTGGTTATGTGAGGGCGCAGCCAATGGGGTAGTGCCGCTGAGTGGTCTTTCGAGTTACGAACTCCTCACGGGCAAGCAAGTGCGTTGAGACGCTTGGCACATTTTGATTTGGCCTTACCGAGGCTCAGTTAGAACGCAGGCAAAAATTGAACTAAAAAACTTTTATTGTATAAGGAAAGCGTTGTGGAAATAGGTGGGTGGGGCCCCTAGTCCAGGGCTCCACTGGCCTCAGCAGCCCACCATGCTTGGTTGAGGAGTGCCTCTTGGGCTTCCTTTTCCTCGCTGGTGAGCCAGGTCTCCCAATGCTCCGTTCTGAATTTTTGCACCAGAATGTGAGGCACATTAATTTTGGGTGGCCTGAGCTCGCATTCCCACGTAATGTGGGTGAGAGTTGGCTGGCCTGCGCACCACGAGCAAGTGCCCACGTATGCGGTGAGGTGATGATGATGAAATAAAGTTTAATTTTAGAGACAGTGTTCCCGAGCGTTTGAGCTATGGATCACTCTAGGTGGGAGGGTCCCTCATTCCAGGAATCCTCTAGCCGCGATAGGATCCCGGGCTCTGGCGACAAGACGTCGTTGGTCGTCCAGGGCCGGGGTGGAGATCTTGGCCTCCCACGTCTCGGCGAGGAGGTCCACGTCTTCGGTCATTGTATGCTTCGTAACGGCGTCTTCGGGCTGCCACAGGCACTCGAGTAGTAAATGAGCCAGTGTCTGGCACAACGCAGATCGGGCAGTTGTAGGTGTGTAGTGTCGGGTGGATGCAATGCATGAGGATTCCATGGGTGTACGTGTTGCTCTGCAGTCTTCAGAATGCGGTGCTTTCCTCTTTGGTAAGTTTTGGGTGAGGTGGCTGGTACACCCTGCGTGCCAGTCGGTAGTGTTGGAGGATGGCGATATAAGTGGGGGTATTGTCTCCGCTTCCACTGAGTCACCAGGCGGTCAGGGGTCTCGCAAGGCGGCGAGAGAGGCCCAGTTGACGTGATTGCGGGCTGCGGCGTGTGCCGCTTCGTTTCCCTCGAGCCCCTTGTGCCCTGGTACCCACGTGACGCAGGTGTGAGGGAGTGGAGTGCTTCTTTTCTTCAAAATTTTGACTGCTTCCACCAATATTCGGCCTGTCGTGTAATTGCGTACTCCGGATTGGGAGTCCGTGAAGACTGCGACCGCGTTCGTGCTCGTGGTGGTGGCGAGGGCGATTGCCGCTTCTTCCGCGGTCTCCGAGTTCTGTACCCTGACGGTGGCGGATGCCAGTTCTTAGCCTCTTGAGTCAACCATACTCAGGGCGTAAGCGGTTTTGCGCGGGTATTTCGACGCATCTACGTAGCGAGCATCTGGATTGTGCTTGTGCTGTCTTCGGATGGTGTCGACTCGAGCGAGCCGGCGTCCCCGATGATAGCCGGGATACATGTTGTGCGGTAGTTTGTCGATGCTCAGGGATTCTCTTATGCATGGCGGCATCTTGACCTTGCGGTCTGCGTCGGAGATGTAGCGTTCTCCGTAGCCAAGGCGCGCAAGGACCGATCTGCCCGTCGGCGTGAGCTTCAGCCTCTCGAGTTGGTTGGTCTTTTGGGCTTCCACCAGCTCTTTCCAGGTGTTATGAGCACCCATTTTGAGGAGTCGGGTGGTAGATGCCATGGGTGGTAGACCCATGGCAAGCTTCGTAGCTTTGCGGATGATAACATTGAGCTTGTCGACTGCGCAATTCTTGAGAGGCAGGTACGGGGTTGCGTACGTTATTCTGCTTGTCAGTAGAGCTTGAACGACTCTCAGGGTGTCTTGCTCCTTGAGGCCACTGCGTCGATTGGCTACCCTCCTTACGAGGTGTGCGAGTTGGGAGATTGTGCGTTGGAGCTGTAGGAGCGTGGCGACTCCTGATCCATCTCGGTGCAGGTGCAAGCTGAGTACTCGAAGCGAGGCGACCTTCGGTATTTGGATCCCGTTGAGCGTGACGCATGAGTCTGGAGCTTCGCAAGTGGGAGGTCTTCCCCTCGTGCGTGCCTTGAGTACGAGTAGCTCCGATTTCTCAGGCGCAGTGGAGGCCGCAGCTATCGAGGTAGTGCTCGATAACATCAACCGCTTCTTAAAGGCAATGTTCTTGCTCTCCGGTGCTCGTGCCTCTAGTCCAGAGCGTGATGTCGTCCACGTAGAAGGCGTGACACAGGCCTGGGATGTTTTCAAAAAGCCGGGGGAGCTTGAGGAGTGCCACATTGAATAGGTGGGGCGACACGACGGAGCCTTGCGGCGTTCCTCTGTTCGGCAGCTTGAATTATTTACTGCGTAAGTTGGATATCCCCACCGTGACCGTCCAGCCGGTGAGGAAGTTACGGACATAGCTGTAGGTCTTAGAACCGCAGGCGGTCTCCTCGAGGTTTTGTAGTATTGCTTTGTGGCTTACATTGTCAAATGCGCCCTTCATGTCAATGGCAAGGACGCACGACTTGTTATTCTTGCTGAGGTGGTCAATGAGGTCATCCTTTAGGAGAAGAAAGACATCTTGCGTAGAAAGAAGCTGGCAGAAGCCGAACATGGTGTCTGGATAGTGCCCATTGTCTTCGAGGTGCAATGTGAGCCGCTCGTGGACCATGTGCTCAAACAGCTTACCAACGCACGAAGTGAGAGAGATTGGTCTCAGGTTCTCGAGCACTGTGGGCTTGTTGGGCTTTGGTATCATGAGCACTTCCGAGTGCTTCCACGCAGCCGGCAGCTCTCCTTTGTCTGAGCACTCATTGTAATACCAGAGGAGAGCCGTCAAGGCCTATTGGGGAGCTGTCGTAGGTGCTTGTTCACTATCCTGTCCTTGCCTGGGCTCGTGTTTCTCATGAGCTCTGCTGGTGCGAAGGGCCGGTCCTAGTCAGCGTTGGGTCTGCCTTCATATTCTTTCAGTGGTGGGGTTGTCGTTCGTTAGGAGGGACCGCGGAGCTTGTTGCATAGTTCGCGGAGTAGGTCTTCCTCCGAGCTGTCGTAGTTGTGTGCTAATCGACGGATGTGTTGCCGTTGCTGCGTCGCAGAAGGCACGCCAGTTGTGTCTTGCTAGCTGTTCAGCATATTTTTGCGACTGTTTTGTCAATAGGGCGATTCATTTTCTGAGTTGCGTGTTGAGTTTCTGCCTCTTCCATCTCTTGAATACGGCCCTTCTGGCCTCCCAGAGGTGGAGTATACATGGGTGTCGATGGCGGGGTGGTCGTCATCAAGTTGGATGATTTTTGTTAATCGTTCAGCGGTATCCAGGATCTGTTTGAGCCAGGCGTCGATGTCCGATATGGTGGTTTAATCGTCGAGCTCGGTTCTGAAGGCATTCCATTCCGTTAGTCTTGCCGTGCCAGCCTGGCCGGTCGACGTGCATGCTCGATGTCGAGTTGAACGATGTGGTGGTCACTGCCAAGAGTGTCGGGGAGACAGGTCCAGATCGCGTTCTTCACGTCCCGTAAAGGTAAGGTCGGGGTTGGCGTCTCTTGAGACGCTGTTTCCCACTCTCATAGGCTGGAGCAAATCGTTCCACAACGTGAGGCCGTGTTACTGAGCGGCGACGTGGACTCCCGTGCCTTTCTTCGTGGTGGTGGCATAGCCCCAGGCGGTGTGTGGGGTGTTAAAGTCCCCTACGACTACGAGCCGGTGGCCTCTTGTGCGTTTTCAGAGTTCGCGGATGAAGTGATCACTGTCCGCGAGCTGGTCTCGCGATGGGCTGTATACGTTAGCCACGTAGAGGCTTTGGTGCGACTTGCGGTCGGGTATGATTTCCACGATAGTGTTCTCAATCGTGGTGTCTTCTATCCCGTGTTCTTGGGCCGTAATTGTCTTCTTGAGAAGCATGGTGGCCAGGCAGAGTACAAACACAGTTGTTGGCAGAGTAGAAGCTGCCCCCCCCCCCCTCCCGCTTTCCTCCTTTCGCGTGAGATTGAGTGGCCAGTTCCCCTTGCGCCCGGTTGCAAGATACGCATTTGGTGCCACAGCACACCGTCGCCCCGCCTCCCTCCCATACCCCCACGGCCTTTCGCTTTCCGCCGTGCGCTCGCTCTCCGTGATAGCGCGCGTCCCCCGCGTGCTTTCACTCGCGCATACGGCGCGCGGCGACAATTTTATCGCCCTTGGACTTTACACGGAACCTCACGGCGACGGCAGAAATTCCCCATCTTGTCAACAAGATGGGGAAATGGCCGTATCGCCACATATTACGGCTGCGCATTATATCTCTATCTATATTCAGGGAACTAAGGTGGGCTAGTTGGTTACGAGTATTATGTATGTATCTCGCTGTGTCTCGTATAAATTTGCGCCATAAAACCATGTTTCATAATACCTCTATATGTGCATGCGTGTACTGAAATAGGTATTATTGCTTGGAGTCAATGTTAGAGAAATCGGGTTCGAATCCCGGCCATGGCGGCCACATTTCGATGGGGGCGAAATGCGAAAACACCCGTGTACTTAGATTTAGGTGCACGTTAAAGAACCCCAGGTGCTCAAAATTTCCGGAGTCCCCCACTACGGCGTGCCTCATATTTCAGATCGTGGTTTTGGCACGTAAAACCCCATAATTTAATTTAGAAATAAATATCTTGGGGAATCTTAAGAGAAATAAATATATTGGGGAATCATTCCGTGTCGGTCCTTACACGGTTCAGTTTTGGAAGTGGCAGCCATGCCTCTGATGCTTGGGCACAGCTGACTCAGCAACGGACGCTGCAAGGCCGTAGTTACATGAGTTTACCTTTAACGCTTGAATTTGAGCAGCCAACGGCTGAACGGCCGATATCATGGTTTTGCTAGGCGCCTGCAACCGGGTAATCTTCGATCGTGTGTGACAAAGCCGGACCGGCATCACACATTCTGCATTCTACTCCCCCCTCCTCCACATCCCGCTTACTCCTGTGGGCTCCAGCCCATGAATCGCTCAGGGGAAATTAACGTCCAGGTGCATACACTTGCTCGAGATCTTAGCTGCCGAGCCGAGTGTAGGATCCACCGCCCCGATTCCCCTGACACCACTATCTCGCGCGACTCTCTATACTCACCACTTACACGGGCATCCTCCAGTACTACCGACTCGGGAGATGCATATATCCTACCGCACACCGTGATCTAACAAGGCGCGAGGCCGTCCAATGGCGCAAACTACAAACAGGTAGCTTCCCACACCCCCTCTTATACAGTAAAATCTTTCCGCAACAAATAACGCCTCGGTGCAAACACTGCTCAGCTCCGGCCACTCTCATACACATGGCGTGGACTTGTACGCAATACAACACAGACAAAACAAACACCCCAGAGTCGGAGTCCCTCCTGCGTAGCTCCGAGCCAGCAGACCAACGTCGGCTCATCAAGCGTGCGGTGGAGGCCGCGGAATCCCAAGGGATCCCCGCCGACCTCCTCTAAGCCAGCGCAACCGGTCCTTGGACTGGTCCCCTCTTTTTGGTCGAAATAAAGAATTCACCACCACCACCGGACTGCAAGCGCATCAATAGGCTTAAACGGCGAAGCGGTGGCGGCGGCTGCGCTTCAAACCCGGCCGAAACAGCGAGCAGACGGCGCATCCCAGAATCCCTCGCTCTTTTACGGGGCCAAGGCGCTGTCAACTTTCTGTGGCAATGAAGGGAAAGGTGCAGGCGCATGGATGCTGCACATGTGTTACCGCGCCAAGTAGTCCGTCGGCGTTTGACAGTGCTTTTGGTTGCTCGGAACAGACGCTGAATCGACGCAGCTTCCACGTGCGACGGTTTAGCGTTTGCCCAAACGCGGAAGGGAAACGCCGCCAAATGAGCAAACATTTACTTTCACTGGTGTGTTCTGTCTTATTTAACTGTTGCTAATAAACTGCTTATGTTTTCACTTCCCCAGCCTAAACCAACGTGGATTAAAACGCGGAACTCTCTTCAGAAGCGCTCTCATTTGTGCGCGCTTTGCCTCCGTAGCTTCCCCTTCATTGCCACAGAAAGTTGTCCGCGAGTATAGCCACCCTAGCCTAGGGGTGCGGCGGTGAAGTGAGGCGCAGCTGTGCCAAGTGGTTGCTAGGCACCGCGTGGTGACGTCATCGCCAGGCCAGCCTCCGGCTTAAACAGCTCCGCTGTTAAAATGTTTCAAAACGTTTTATCAGCATTAGTAAGCTGTAAAATTGAAATGGTGTCCAACCATATATTTTGCCAATTTGAATTTGTAGCCAAGGCAATCTGCTGTTATGAAAGTTGCCGAGGGTCAGCAGACGATAATAAATTAACTCGGTCCGGATCGTTGGGCCGTGTAGCAGCAACCACTGATCGCGATTAAGAAATCCGATCCGGATCGGCCCCGATCACAATCGGAAGTGTACGTGTGACACCGGTATGAGAGTTGCCGACGATCAGCAGACGATATGTAATGACTCGATCCGGATCGTTGGACCGTGTAGCTGCGACCACTGTTGATCGCGATCAAGAAATCCGATCCGGACCGGCCTCGGATCCCGCAAGATCGTGATCGCAAACGGCCGTGTAGCAACTCGATCCGGATCTAGCCCCATCCGGATCGGCCCCGATCGCGATCAGCAGAAGTATACGTGTGACACCGGCAGTTTCTTTTTGCGACGCGAAGTCAAGCTTTCGCGTTCGCGCACCCTGTGTTTGTAACATTTTCAAGTGTCTTCCAATTAAATACCTGTTGATAGTCTGCGCTCGTGTTTGTATATAGTGTCCCGGCCGATTTCGCCTTCTTCTTCTTTTTTTTTTTCTTTTTTTTTTCGCAGGTTTCAAGAAGTCGAGCAATCACAGCCCTTTCACGCCGGGCAAGTGTCTTAGAAAGCCAAATAAAAAAATTCAGAGCCCTTCCCCTGTCGAGAAAATGGGGGTAAGCGAAGCTTGTGGCAAGACGACACTGTCGCAGGCGTTCCGCTTCGTTTGCCCAAAACTCAGGGTCGGCGGCTCTTCGTTGACGTTTGACCTCAACAACGCGCTCCCTCAACTCGGGGTCCGCGGCTCTTCGCTGACGTTTCGCCTTGGCTTCAATCGGAAGCCGTCACGCTAGAATCAGGCAAGCTTCGCTTACCCCACACTTTCTCGACAGGAGAATAAGGGCTGGTGGTTTTCACTTTGGGTCTCACATGTGTCAAGGGTAGTTCAAGCGCGCGTTACAGGGTCCCCGAGCCCACAGAGGTATGTGCCATTGAGCTTCGACCCTTTCTGAACTATCACCAGGATCGGCCCACATAACAGCTAGGGTGCCATTGAGCTTGGACCCTTTCTGCACTATCGCCAGAATCGGACCACTTTTCAGCATGACACCGCCACCACCACCGCTGCCGAAACTTGTGAGCCTATAAAGCTTCGATTAAAAAGAATCTGATCAATGCAATAGAAATAACTCGCCAAGCGGCTTGATCTGTGCAAGCCGCGACAGTATTTTTGTCTGCAGGTACACTGTTCGTGGACGACATAACACTCAAATAAAGCTCTGGCGTAATAGTGTAATGTACACGATATGATCATCATGCACATTAATTTACGTATACATTATTGCCCAGACAAAGAGCTCTGATATGTTTGTGTTAGACAGACAGACAGACAGACAGACAGACATGAACTTTATTTGGTCCTGAGGAACTACGTGTGGACCCCCTGTGGGAAGTCCGTAGTAGTAGCTGGCCACGTCCACGTAGGGGCAGGAAGACCGTGGTCCTCCGCCCTTTCGCAGGCCCTCTGGACAGCCTGGAGTTGGACTGAGAGCACGCTGCTTTAAGGGCATTGTCCCAGTCCGCTTTTTTGTTTAACGGTGCGTTACGTAACGCAGGGCATTGCCAGAGCATGTGAGCCAATGTACAGAAATGCACACCACAATCTGGACAGTGTGGTTCTATATTTGAGGCGATGCGACTTAGAAAGCCCCTCGAAGGAAAGGACCCCGTTTGGAGCATTCTAAAAGTCGACGATTGAGACCTGCTAAGCTTAGGATGAGGTAGTGGAAAACTCCTCCGCTCTAACTGGTAGTGAGAAACTATTTCGTGAAATGTAAGTAATGGGTCGCTGTGCTTAATTTCGTCCGGCCCCCCAAAAGCTTCCATAACGCCGCGGCGCGTAAGATCTCGCGCACGGTTATGAGCAAGCTCATTGGGGTTTGGGAGATTTATAAAAATATTCGGACCCATGTGGGCTGGAAACCACGTAATGGAATGAAAACCAGTAACCACCCTATTTCTGAGGATGGCCGCAGCCTCTCGGGAGATGGAACCCGATGCAAAGGCACGTATGGCTGCACGAGAGTCTGTGTATATATTTGGACGCACAGGGTCCCTCATTGCTATGGCTACCTGTTCTGCTACATCGATGGAGATATGACGGACAGAAGCCGCGTTGATAAATGTACCGTTCGTATCAACTACTGCCGAAACAAAGTTGCTGGTCTGTCCATATTGGGCCGCATCTACGAATGCTGCCAAGCTTGGGCTATCTGCGACTGTTTTTAATATAGCCCGGGCGCGAGCCTTGCGTCGCCCAACGTTATACTGTGGGTGAACATTCCTAGGAAAAGGACTAACAGCGAATGATGCCCGGATTGCTTCCGAGAGTGATTCCTCGTGGTCGTTGATTAAGCTTGGAGCTAAGTTGACTGAGTCTAGTAAACGTCTTCCGGCTTTGGATGTAGATAGCCTGACAATTTGTGCTGTTCTTTGGGCCTCTATCACCTCCGAGACGGTATTATGCATGCCCAGCTGCATAAGCTTCTCTGTACTAGTGGTGACTGGTAATCCCAGTACTCTTTTAATGTCTATTTTGTTCCTTTCTGTCTTAGTCCAATTTAGTGCAGATGCCACATAAATGATGTGACTCATCAAGAACGCGTGATAAGATTGTCCTCTCCGAGTCCTCTTTTTCTATTCGAGACTCTAGAGATGAGCCGGAGCATACTCTCCGTTTTGGAGGTGATGTGGGCAATTGTCTTTGCATTACAGCCTCTGGCGTCCAGTAACAGCCCCAGTATCCTGATCGAGTTGACTCGAGGAATAGCCTGACCATCCTTCGTGTGTAAGGCAATAGGTATCAGTTCCATCGGAACCAAACCCCTAACGCCCTGTCTCGCCGGCCTGTACAGCAATAACTCAGACTTGGTAGGTGAGAGGCTGAGCCCTGTTTCAGTTAAGAATTCTTGCGTTACATTTAGTGCTTCTTGTAGGGCCTGTTCAACGTCCGCGTCTGATCCACCAGGACACCAAATCGTAATGTCGTCTGCGTATAAAGCATGGCCAATATGTTTTGCACGGAGGATAGGCGCTCCGAAAGTCCCGTCATGGCAATATTAAATAAGAGAGGGGAGATTACTGCCCCTTGCGGGGTCCCTCTTGCCCCCAACTCAAACTCATCAGATTTAATTTGCCCAATTTTGATGGTAGCAACTCTATCCTTAAGAAAGGATCTAACATATGTGTGGAATCTCCGTCCCAAATTTAGCTCCGAGACCGCCTCAAGTATGAATCTATGTGAGATGTTGTCAAATGCTTTAGCCAGATCCAGGGCAAGTATTCCCCTAATATCTCTAGTCCTGTGGTCGATAATTTGGCGTTTGACGAGAAGCATCACATCTTGTGTGGAGAGTGCGGGTCTGAAGCCTACCATATTGTAGGGAAATATTTCCCGGCACTCAATATACTTTGAAATCCTATTGTGAATAGCGTGTTCTGCTACCTTACCCGCACAAGAGGTGAGCGAGATCGGGCGCAGGTTTTCCGGAGCTAGAGGTTTCCCTGGCTTAGGTATGAGGACCACCGAAGCAGTCTTCCAGGACTCAGGAACCGTGCCCGATTCCCATATCCTGTTGGTTTCTTCCGTCAACTTCGTGATAGACTTATCATCCAGGTTGTGAAGGAGGCGGTTGGAAATACCATCCGGCCCGGGGGCCGAGCGGTCATTAAGGTTATGTAATACCTCTCTGATCTCAGCCTCTGTAAAGGGGACGTCCAGCTCGCCCACCTCTTCCCCCCGGTAGCTGGGATAGTCCCGATGACCAGCTGGACCCATCGGGAGATATCGATTAGCCAGCTCCATGATGAGGGCCGTCTCTGGACCACCCTTCTCTTTGTGCTTCCGCACTGTCCTATCAATTGCAAGCCTTTGGTTACTTTTTGCTTGCGAGTCGTCAAGCAAATGTTTAAGGAGGTTCCACTTTCCTCCCGTGCGCATTCGCCCATCCACCGCCGAGCAAATCTCACTCCATTGTTGCTTAGCTAGTTCTGCGCAGTACTCTTCAATCTCTCTATTGAGTTCCGCTATTTTCTTCCGGAGTTAGCGGTTGAGTCTCTCTGTTTTCCAACGTGCCTGAATGGAGCTTTTGGCCTCCAGAAGATGCGCCAAATGCGAATCCATTCTGGGGACCTCAACCTCCGTGCTGACCACCTTAGTAGCCTGCTCGGAATCTTTCTTTAGTCTTTCAAATAAATCACTTAGGCTACTGTATTCTTCGGTGTCCTCTTTTCTGATTTTATGGAAAACATCCCAATCGGTGACTCGAAACTCCCTGGGAGGCGCGGCTTTGACCTTGACAAAGATGGTTATGACGAAGTGATCACTACCCAAGCTCTCCTGAAGGTTTTGCCACGCCACCTCGGTTATGTTCTTAACGAATGTCAAGTCCGGTGTCGTATCCCACGCTACGGACGTCCCCATTCTTGTGGGGAACCGTGGGTCCGTGATTAATTCCAGGGCGCAATTGTCCGCCGCTCGAACGAGAGCAATTCAATTCGTGGTTTGCCTTGTATAACCCCATACAGTGTGCGGTGCATTAAAATCTCCAGCCACGATTAATGGGGAACCTCTAGCTAAAGAAGATGCTTTAGCTAAGATGGAGTGAAAAGTCTGTCTCTGCTGTGATGGTGGGCTGTATACATTGAGTATGTAGACGCTCTGCTTAAGCCAGCTATTAGGTATGATTTCTACTAGAAGTGCTTCAACCCTGGATCTGCCTAGTTGCATTCTATGCTCCTGGAAAGAGCATTTCTTACTGACTAGTGTGGCTATCCCTCGTTTGTTTTCATCCCGCCCCGCAACGGCTCGATAACCCGCCAAGGACGGAGATTCACACAAAGTTTCCTGTAATAATAATACGTGCAGTTTGACCGCCTGTGATTTAATATACTGTTGTAGTGGAGCCTTGCGCCTTTGGAAACTGGCGCAATTCCACCGCCAAACTACCAATTCATTAGTATTCCCCGCCATGGTGCCTATATTACATTAGGAGCTCCCTAGGGGCGCTACTACCATCCGTGCCCGATATGGTCTGTACTGAACCCTGGTTCGTGGCGTTTGGTGTACCCACGATCGCTAGTTTTGTTTCGACCACCCCCATTCTCAGGTTGAGCATGCTAATACTCTTCATAAGCTGCTTCATTGACTTCTGGATATTCTCAAGAATTTCATGACTAGATTCGGTGTCCATAGAATCGGACTCGTCCTGAGGAGGGGCCTTGCGTTTGGTCTTGTTAGCCTGTGACCCTTGCTCCTGGGTGGAAGGCTTCTGAACACTAACATTTTGTTGGGCGTTTGCCTTTCGAAAAGCTTCGAAGTCGGCCCTCATTTGCTGTATTTCCGCCTTTAGACGAGCATTTTCTTGTAAGAGAAAAGCGACCTTCGGGTCCTCCCTTTGCTCTGGCAATGCTACCTGCGTTACCTTTTTCGGTGTCGTTGTCTGTGGCTTGACTCGATCCGCCTAGGTAGGCTCCTCCTGGATCCGCACCTGGAAGTTGGAGCACCCCCTGGAACGGGAGCGCCTCCTGGAGAGACTGCGTCGACGAGCAGCTGGTGTGACGGAGCGCCCCTGTCTTGGCGCGCTTGACACGCTGGAATTACGTGATCGGCTCTCCCGAGCCACCTGTGTCTTCTTGGCGCACCTTCGGCGCCGCCGCCTCCTTTGTCTGACAATGTATGGCACTTGGAAACGCTCCTTACATTTTTGGTCCACTGTAGGATGTTGTCCACCGCACAATGAGCATTTTGCGATGCACTGATGTCCCTCCACGGGAGATGTTGTTCCGCAGCTTCGGCACACCGTCTTGTTTGGGTTAGGGCAAACATTTTGGTTTTGTGTTAGAACTCCACACTAAAAGGACTTTGTACGCGAAACTAGCTTCAAAAGGCTACTAACTGGAAGCAGGCAGCCAACCCGAAGCGGCAAAACAAGTGCGCAGTTACTCTGCCTAAAAAGCACAAAAATCATATCTGCTTCTGCCAGTTTCATAGCGATGCATCATCGCTCCTAGCACGACACAGAATAAACAAGCCTTATACCTTCGGCCATATGGTCGCTAAGCGCAAATAATGAAGGATTCTAGGTAAAAGCAAGGACGCGCCACGGCACGTAAGTTAGAGGCCTTTCATGTTAAGGCACGTGGACCATCATGTATTACGTCAGTTTCTCTCTTACAAGCGGAAAAAAGAGTTTTTGATAAATTGTTGTGATTTGTACGATGCGCGTATGATGTTTTTTTCTGTATGCTGAGCATATCTGAATATATATTAAAGGGTCCCTAAACCACATTTCGAGATTTCAAGATTTCAAGACCGAAAAATAACAGTTCAGTTATTTTTACGTTTATCAAAATTTCTGAGGATCGGGTCATGTCGCGGTAACCAGAACAATACTCCACTCAAACGGAAATAAATCGGTGCCAGGGGAACACTGAACCGGTAACCAGAACAATGATAACCCGATCTTCAAAAAGGCGAATCAAGAAAACCAATTGTGTTGCGCACCAACCGCAACTGAAAACAATTAAGTCGTTCTGTCGGGTTGAGTCCCTGGTTAAAATTACTACTGCGTTTTTCAATGATAAATCTACGCGCAGAGCGAAACATTAATAAGCAGTCGATACATCCTTACATTTAGACGGCTTGTTCAGGCCTCTTGATGTCCGCACAGCATACCTCTCGTTGATGGCAGCCAAGGACCTCTCAAAAAGCTTAAGCTCATCGTCTGACTTCAGGTAGCCATGGGAGTAGCCGTATTCATGGTGATGTAATCCTTGGAGGTACTTTTCGATCACCTTCTGTTGGTCAGGTGGCTCGCTCATCGTTGCATTCCGCGTTTTCACAAGTGAAACAAAACAACGCACGCCGCGAATATGATACGCGCGCCAACTTCTCGCTCACGTGGAATGAGCTGATCTAAACTAAGTGGTTCATTTGGGAAAGGAAAGGCTGGCGCTATCTTCTCCAGCCCTTGAGGGAGCACGGCTCAGCGCCGATAAGTGGTTCTTGAGGGAAAGGGAAAGGTTGGCGCTATCTTCTGCAGCCCTTGAGGGAGCACGGCTCAGCGCCAACAGCGCCAGATCTAAAACCCCTATATATATATATATATAAAAAAAAAGTAGCAACACTCTCCTCCCCCGCCTTCCCGTTTCTCCTCTCTTTCACGCTCCTTTCTCGACCGTGGCGCCGCCTACACCGCTTAAGACACGTGCACTTGTTTATCTTTCACCGTTCACCACTTTTCACCGGCTAACAAATGTTAAACGTAATCGCTCGGCGCAGGACGCGCCTGCATGTATCGGAAGTTTCTCGAACGTTATCGATGCGTCTAACCGTTGTCTGTTGTCACCGACGCTTATGTAATCTGATTGAGTGTCGCGAATTATGTAGTACTTTCTGGAATACACGCGGGCACCAGGGATTACTGTCGAACCTTCGATGACTGATGTATAAAAGCCGACGCGTTTCGCCGCTGATCAGATTTCGACGATCGCCGACTGTGTTCGCCGCTATTGTTGTTCTCCTCGCCAGTCGCTAGACGCTTCTCGGGCGAAAATGGCGATGGAGCGCGATCGTAAACAAACGCAGCCAGCGCGCGGCGGCGCGACGGACAGGGCGTGCGAGGAGGAAGCGGCATTTTTAAAAAGCGTGTCGCTACTTTTTATAAAGAGGGGTTTTATTGGCGCTGAGCCGTGCTCCCTCAAGGGCTGCAGAAGATAGCGCCAACCTTTCCCTTTCCCATGAACCACTTACTGCTACAAGAGGGGTTTTAAGCTGATTCGAACTGAGGAATGCTGAGGAATACGCACCTCCTCCTCTTATCATTATCATACGTCAGCACTTTTCCTCCCCGTCCCTTCTTCCCAGTGTAGAGTAGCAGGCCAGAGCAAGTTACAGCTCAGGCCAACCTCTCTGCCTTTCTGTTAATAAATTTCTCTCTCTCTCGAACTGAGGCGCCGCACAGGCCCCTATCACGGCCGCTGGATAAAAAAAGGTGCGGCCTGCCGCGTTGGGCGTGCTCCTATGGGAGCGAACGTGACGGCCGTAGTTGCATTGTCGGCCGCTTGGCTGTGCCAAACGGCGCTAGCGGAGAGGCTCCAAGATTCAGATTCAAGAAACGTAGAATCGGTAGAAGAAATAGACGTAAGCACCAGGGGCAAGGTCATTCTGACATAGGTTACATTAACATGCAAGGTGGCAGGAATAGGCTGAAGTGGGAGGAGATAGACGAGCAACTAAGGCAAGAAAAGCTGATGGTATACGGGTTTGTGGAGACACATCTTAGGGACATGGAGCAACCTCCCTGTAATCCTGACTATGCATGGGAATATTGCAATAGAACAGAGGGCAGCAGAAAAGGGGGTGGAATTGGTGCATTCATTCATAAAAGTATGAACTGGCAAAGAGTCAAACAGGAATGCAAGGGGCATTTATGGCTAAAAGGGAAAGTTGCAGGAAAGCAGACACTCCTTGGCTTTGTATACCTGTGGACAGGAGCAAATGCCAAAGAGGAAAACAAAAAAATGCTGGAATGCATATCAAGTGACATTAATGAGCTAGGAGAAGGGTGCGAGATTATTATACTAGGAGATATGAACGCACACATAGAAGACATGGACGGGTACACAGACTCAACAGGCAACATGATGCTGGATATGTGTGAAATGCATGACTTAGTTGTATGCAACAGTACTGAGAAGTGTGAAGGGCACATAACATGGGAGGTAGGGAGCCTGCAGTCGACGATAGATTATGCACTAATGTCACATAGGATGCACGATAGGCTAAATGTAATGAGCATAGATGAATATGGCTCCAGAAGTCTAGGTAGTGATCACAAACGTATTAAGGTGAGTTTTAGAAGGGAAATGAAAGTAGGTAGGAGGCAAGATGAACAACCAGGTGGGATATTTTACTCGGAAAAGCAGCTTGAAATAGCAACCCAGCAAATTGAGGAAGTAATTTCTGAGGATACAAAAACAGAATGGACATATGCAAATTTAACAGGACTATTTGAGCTAGAGCTTACTAAGGTACGAGCCAGGACAAAAGGGAACAGAAGACGTAAACCCAAGAGCTGGTGGGATGAGGAGGTTAAGAAGGCCATAGAGAAACGCCAGGAAGCATCCAGGGAACACAGATATTCAAAGCAGAGGGGTGAACCAGAAGCTGATGTAGGCATAAAATGGAACAACTTCTTAAACTGTAGAAGGGAAGCATCCAATTTGATCAATGAGAAGATCAGAAGAAAGGGGAGCCAATGGTTGTCAGAAGTAAACAAAAAGGATAGAAAAGCAGCGAAGAAATTTTGGAAACATCTCAACTCCTTGAGTAATAAGACTAGCCTAGAGCAGAGGTTTATAGTTACAGCTCAAGGTGTTCGACTAGAGGGAGATGAGGCAATGGAACATATAAGAACAATGATGACAGAAAAATTTAAAGAACAAAACATAGCATGTGCTCAATCAGGTGAGGATCGATGGACTAGTCAGTACAGTGGATCCACTGGCACAAAGCGAGTGGGAAAGGGCAGAGAAGAGGGTTCCTAGTAGCACGTCGACAGGTCCTGATGGCATCCCAATTATGTTGATAAAGACATTGGGCCCAAAATCTAAGAAAGCATTAAGAGAGGCAGTGAGCAAAATGATAATGGACGGTAAAGCCCCTGACGGGTGGAGACTGAGCAGGATGAGCATGATATATAAGGAAAAGGGGGACAAAGCCGACATAAACAACTACCGTCCCATAACAGTGACGTCAGTGGTTTACAGGGTGGTGATGCAGATTATAAAGGACAGACTGCAGGCATGGGTGGAGAGCGAGGAGGTGCTGGGGGAACTACAAAATGGGTTCCGAAAACAAAGAAGGTTAGAAGATAATCTGTTCTCATTGACACAGTGTATTGAAATAGCAGAAAAGGAACACAGGCCCCTATGGCTTGCATTTCTGGATATCAAGGGAGCCTATGACAGTGTAATCCAAAAGGATTTGTGGGACATACTGGGCACTCTAGAGGTGGAAGATGGAGTAAGAAATCTTTTAAAAGATATCTATAAAAGTAACAGGGTGCTTATAAAATGGGAAAACAAGGTATCTAGGCCTATAGAGATACAGCAGGGGCTTAGGCAGGGGTGCCCTCTGTCACCTCTGTTGTTCATGCTGTATTTACAAGGATTAGAGAAAAAATTAGAGAGGAGCGGACTTGGCTTCAACCTATCTTATTTCAAGCAGGGAGAATGGATTAAACAGTCAATGCCAGGACTGATGTATGCAGATGACATTGTACTTATGGCTGACAGCAAGGAAGACTTGCAGAGATTAATGGACATCTGTGGTAAAGAGGGAGATAGCTTAGGTTTGAAGTTTAGTAAAGAAAAATCGGCAGTCATGACTTTTAATGATAATCAGGGCAGCGAGCATAGGATACAGGAGGTTACGCTGGAGGTGGTGGATAAGTACAAATATCTTGGAGTGTGGATAAACAATGGGGCTGAGTACCTAACGGAACATGAAAAATATGTGACGGCTAAAGGTAGCAGAAATGCAGCTGTGATGAAAAATAGGGCACTGTGGAATTACAATAGGTTCGAAGTGGTGAGAGGGATTTGGAAAGGGGTGATGGTCCCTAGTTTGACTTTCGGCAATGCGGTCCTGTGCATGAGATCAGAGGTTCGAGCAAGGTTGGAAGTTAAGCAGCGAGGGGTAGGTAGACTGGCTCTGGGAGCACACGGAAATACACCAAATCAGGGGGTACAGGGTGACATGGGATGGACGTCATTCGAGGGCAGGGAAGCCAGCAGCAAGATAGAATTTGAGGAGCGATTGAGAGAGATGGCAGAAAAGCGGTGGGCAAGGAGAGTTTTCAGTTATTTGTACATGAGGAATGTTGATACAAAATGGAGGAAGCTGACCAGAAAACTGTCAATCAAATATTTGGACTGCAGGAGGGGTGCAAACCAGGAAACAGCGGTTAAGAAAAAGGTTAAGGAAACAGAGAGGGGTCTGTGGAAAACAGGGATGCAGACGAAATCAGCACTGGGCACATACCGAACTTTCAAGCAAGAAATTGCCAAAGAAAATATCTACGATAATTCTAGGGGAAGCTCTTTGTTGTTTGAAGCCAGGACGGGAGTATTGCGGACTAAGATGTACCGAGTCAAGTACCAAGGTATAGACACGTTGTGCTGTGCGTGTGGAGAAGAAGAGGAAACGGCTGAACACCTCATACTTTTCTGTAAGGGGCTTAACCCTACAGTGCAAGGCAACGGGGCTGATTTTTTCAAAGCATTGGGGTTTAGGGACAGTGAAGGCAAAATAGACTTTAAGCGGGTAGAAATAACCAAACAGAGGTTATCTGATTGGTGGATAAAATCAAGGCAGGGGTGAAATTTCACCCACCACAAAGTACAAAATATGTTAAAAGTCATGGCTAGGTGGCGTATGCCACCGCCCGGTTTAAAGGGTTCAGCCTCATCCATCCATCCATCCATCCATCGATGCGTTTTCGATGCACGCGGCAGGCCGCACCTTTTTTTTTTTTTATCCACTCTCCTCCTCCGCCTTCCCTCCTCCTCGTTTCTCCTCTCTTTCGCGCTCCTTTTTTGACCGTTGCGCCGCCTACACCGCTTGAAACACGTGCACTTGTTTATCTTTCACCGCTGATCAGATTCGACGATCGCCGACTGTGTTCGTTCGTCGCTATCGTCGTGCTCCTCGCCAGTCGGTAGACGCTTCTCGGGCGAAAATGGCGATGGAGCGTGATCGTAAACAAACGCAGCCAGCGCCCGGGGGCTCGACAGTCCACGTGATGCCATTAGGCCAATACCGAGGCGGCGTCGGCCTCGGACAGGGTGTGCGAGGAGGCGGCGGCATTCTTCAAAACGTGACGCTACTTTTTTATATAGGGGTTTTACCGCACACCATTTCCTTCCTCCATGCCGCACACCGACCAGAGAGAGAAAGAGAGAGAGAGAGAGAGAAAATGATGATTAGGCGAGCCACGTCATCGAGGTGAGACCACGCCCCTGCACGGATTTGTTGTGAAAACAGTCGCACCCTCCGTCAGTGCTCACACCCACTACAGAAAGAGATTTACCATAGAGTTTCTAAATAGTAATATGAAACTCTATGAGATTTACCATAGATAGAGTGTACTAGATTGATGATCCCAATTTAGTGCACTCTACCATACAGTTGTGAGTTTTTACCACGGTGTAAGAATTTCTTACACCGTGGTTTTTACTGAATGAACTATAGAGATATCAGCCACCCTAATATCATAGTGAAAAACTCTATGAGATATATCTATACAATGCCTCCTAAAAAAAAAAAAAAGTTTTTTTAGGAGGCATTGATCTATAAAACCAACAGTGTTGCTTGCTGTGAAGCGGTGCCCGCTATCAGCGTCTCCCACTATGAACCGATAAAAACGCGGATCATCGGGCAGACTATATATAGTCGAGAAAGAAAACGACAGGAAGCTCCGCGTGCCACCACAGAACGTGCCGCGTTCCTGCGTGAGCACGCTCAAGTGTTCCATCGCTGAGGAACAGCGGTCGTGTCGCACTGCCCGATTCCCAAGATCGGGCACGGGTAGTCGTCCGGGACCAGGCACCGATTTTTGGGTCCGTAGCCATCACTTAATTGCGTTTAGACCTGATATTTACCGTGCCTAGGGTGAGCCTGGCGCCTACAGAAATCTCTGTTCGAATGTCGTTCGTCACGGCTCTTTTGTACTCTCTGCAGTTCCTCTGCTCGCCGGTGGCGGTGCTTCGGAGCGCGCCTGCAACGCGTCGTGTGCTTGGAAAACCACCAGCCTTTAGAGCCTGAGAACCGGTGCCTGGAAACTTGAAAACATGGTAATCCTGCTGACACCGTCATTTCAGTCAATCTGAGCTTCCAGGATTGAAGAATACCACTAGGATGCGCCAGCTAGCGGTCGACGAGGCCTAATAAGTCGATGAATTTACAAATCTTCAGGCCAACTGCTATTTGGACAAACGTCACCAATTGCTTTCACACCGCCAAAGCGTAATACGTACCGTAATTCATTTTTACTTTCAGGTGTCTTTACTACAGACCATCGACACAGCGCACGAGGACATGATTGTAAGGCCAGTTTCACTTGCGATTTTGTGCGTATTGCGTGAGTGATTGACTAGAGCGACTTTTGTGTTCAGCACGACGCCCAGATGGACTACTACGGCATCCGACTGGCGACCTGTTCGTCCGACCGCTCCGTCAAGGTGTTCGACATCCGCAACGGGACTCAGAAGTTGGTTGCCGACCTGAAAGGCCACGAGGGACCCGTGTGGCAAATAGCCTGGGCTCACCCGATGTTCGGAACGGTGCTTGCTTCCTGCTCGTACGACCGCAAGGTGATCCTGTGGAAGGAGACGGACGGCGTCTGGTCCAAGTTGGAGGAGTTCAAGAACCACGACTCTTCGGGTAAGTCCGGCCCATCCCCTGTTCACGCTGTCTGATGCTTTTTCACTCGCTACAGTGAACTCCATCTGCTGGGCTCCCCACGAATTTGGGTTGATGCTAGCTTGTGGCAGCTCGGACGGTGCCGTATCCATCGTGAGCACGTCGGGAGACGGCTCCTGGGAAAGCCAGAAAATCAACAATGCTCACACGGTAAGTCGACAATTTTTATCTTCAAAGCTTGGTCCACGAGGTTGAGGCGAACATTATGTTGTTTTACGTCGCTATATAACTGTTATCCTCTCTTCCGCTGCTCCTATACTAGTACTGCAGTACCTAAAGGGTTTGATACTGCTGTGTGGTGGACATTGCAATTTGCTCATTCATGCGTCATAGGTGCTCCAGCTTAACAGGGCATCATATGAAGTAAGCATTCTCTTTACTTGAATTAACACAAGAGCAACAGCTTCGGGAACAATTTTGGTATGTTCATATGCTCAGCTGCCAATAATTGCACATTCAGCTGGTCGATTTCGAGCACTCGCGGTGAGATTTACATTCGGCTGTTAAAAATTGAATGCTTGGAACACATTGCCTGGTTCATTCAAACTGCCACACTTGAGCTTGGAGGTGCTGCCACCTTCAACCTGGGAGTGCGAACGAAATCCTACAGAAACTCGATCACGTGGCCACTTCAATTGCTCTGGGAGCACCTAGCATGTTCAGCGAGGGCAGCATTTCTCTGGCTCCAATCTCGAGAGGGCTCCGCGTTGCTGCAAACCAAGTTGGAACCAGTTTAATGTTCCATAAATTCTATTTTTCTTTTACCCTTATTGAGTTCCATAGGTTCAAATCTTTTAAATGTATTTTTATTAGGTACGTAACAAATATATGTGCTGCTGTACTGTCCATACTAGCACATCAGGCAAGTCTACAGCACAATATAAAAAAGTAGATGACAGTGCCTGAATGACATGCCCGCCAAACTGTGATTGGCTCTATGCAGCTGTTAAAAGGGTGTTAAATGCAAGGAGACATACCGATGTGCACAACCGGATGTTTCGCTCTATCATGCACAACATTTATACCAAAAACTTCTAGGGTGTGAGGCATTGTGTGTGCCAAAGGCAGGTTGAGCTCGGCGTTGTCGGCACTTCCTTTGTCATACTTTTTATGGCAGTGTTGCGTGACTGTAAAAATTGAATCGCTATCCTGGGTTTATGCTGTTCTTAGCACACCTTGATGACAGCATGAGAAATATGTATGAAAATAAAGTGCTGAAATTCCCTCACTGACGACATATTGTAGCATCACACTGTCACATGATGCTGTAGAGTTGCATGATATGTCCTTATTGGACATTTTCATGCTTTTTCTGTTCTTGGCTAGTCCACTAGTTAATGACAATCTATTTTTTAATCAAATTAGCAAATTCCCTATGAAGCTCAAAGTAATGTGAACTTTAGTACAGCCTTCTGGGGTTGGTATGTCACTATGCAATCCACTAGTGTTGAGGATTGGGCGAGTTGGTATTGCATTTTCTAACTGGTACAGCGCAACAAGGAAATGAAGAAACAGCCGAGCCGGCCAAAGGAAGGAACAGAGCGCCGACTTCCAACTAGTTTTATTGGCAGATTGCGTGAAATACGGAACCGCAAGAAAGCATCGGACAGTAGCGTCGTAACATGTCGCAAAACGTCACACCGAGAGGCCCACACTATAAGTTACAGAACACGTGCAATTCTTTCATGCATGGTTGAACTGATCAAGAAATCTTACTACCTGTGAAGATAGGCACAAAGATGGCACGCCAACAAATGTGCTGCCAGTCCTGTCGCACACGTGCTGCCAGTCCTGACAGGATTTCCTGTCTCGGGAAATCCTGTCATCATGCCATGCAGCGCAGTTGAGCTAAGTTGATCGGCTTTTGTGCACTGGGTACCCGGCTACACTACTGTCTGCTATATCTGAAAAGCTATTAAAGCCGATAAAGGACAATAACTCGGAGGCCCAATAAAGAAATGATCAAAAGAGACCATATTTGCATAATGTCTCCCACAGATTAAACAAGATTGGCCAAAAGGTTAGCATGGAAGTAGTGTTTTCTGCGCGGGATAAGCTACACATGCTTTGTAAAGCTGTAAATTCACTCCACCCACGCCCCACTGTATTCTACCAAGCACAAGAATGCCTTGCGTTGTTGGGGTGGTTTATTCAATTGCACTATCATGTGGGAGGAGGCCGAACTGGTCGTTGCCTCAATGAAAGGCTAAAAGAACATTATTACAATGTCCACCGAGCAATTCAGGGACATATAGGAATTCACTGCCGTGATTGTGGATGCGCGCCTAATTTTGATCGGTGTGAAGTGCTGCTAACACTCGTGAATCACATGTGTTGGTGTGCCATCTTTGTGCCTATCTTCACAGGAAGTACGATTTCTTGATCAGTTCAACCATGCATGAAACAATTGCACTGCACGTGTTCTGTGACTTATGATGGTGTGGGCCTCTCTCGGTGTGACGTTTTGTGACGTGTTACGCTATTGTCCGATGCTTTCTTGTGGTTCCGTATTTCATGCAATCTGCCAATAAAACCAGTTGAAAGTAAGCACTCTGTTCCTTCTTTTGGCTGGCTTGGCTGTTTCTTCATTTTCTAGTTGTGCTGTACGAGTGAGAATCGCTATGTAAGGCTTAAAACGAGAAAAGATGAAAGCAGGAGCCAACTGTTGTGTTTGCCTGTGTTCAGCTGTGTTCAGTTTGCGGGTTGGCAACCTCTCTACGATAGTACTAGTGTAGTCAACCTTGTGCGTGACGGGTGTAGGGTATATAAGGCCCTGACCGGAAATAAAAGCTCTTTGTTGTTTCGCCGTTACAACAGTAGTTTCGGGCTCGCCTTCGCCCGGTGTCTTTTTCTTCGCGCCATCTTGCATTGGTGCGGAATACAACATAAAATGGCGACGAGGTAAAACAGCGAGTTCTTCAAGATCGATGCACGCCTGCACTCATCGCCCAGAAGCTTCATCAAGCTCAAGGATGCGAGCTCGAGTTGCGTCGCCCAATCCAGCAGTCTCCGTCGTTCGCGACACCGCTTCGGCAAGTTAGGCATCGCAGCGCTGCCGTGTCGCCCGCTACTCTTTTCACGCCTGCGCCTCACTTTACGCCGGTAAGCCATGGCTGCCTTATTCAACTGCAACCCGCCGCCTCCTCCGTTTCTTGCTACGCCGGGTCCTGCATCAGTACCGTGGAGACAATGGAAGCTTGCGTTTCTCAACTACTTGGAGGCTATCGGCGGCGAGGACCTCACGCAGCGACGCAGAAAAGCTATCCTACTGAATGCACTAGGCTTGGAGGGGCAGTGAATATATTACAGTTTGGCGCCACTTACTGCGTCGGAGCTCATCAACGTACATATGACGACTGAGCCCGACTCTGATGTTTTCGACGAGGCAATTTCACTGCTTGACAAGCATTTCGCAACAAGCATAAACGAGTTGATGGAGCGACACCGCTTTCGACAGCGTCGTCAGCTGCCGGGTGAGCCCTTCGAAGCTTATGCCGCTGCACTGCGCGAGCTAGCCGCAAGCTGTGATTTCGGTGATCAAATGGAGAAAGCCGTACGAGACCAGCTACTGGAGGGGTCGACATCGCAACAAATACGTGAACGTCTGCTTTTTGAGGGAACAAGCCTTGCGCTGAGCTGCGCTGTGGAGCTTGGCAAGCACATCGAACAGACTCGACATGAACTTAAGGAACTGTCAGCTGATTCCGTGGTGCAAAGAATAGTTGACAAGCCTGAACGTAGGAGTGCAAGTGGATTTTCGGCGTGCTACCGTTGCGGGTCAACCGAACATCGAGCGAATGCAAGAGAATGCCGTGCTAAGAAGGTGAAATGCCGAAACTGCAACAAAGTTGGACATTTTGCGTCTGTGTGCCGTTCAAGACGCCCAGGTGAGTCTCAGGGCAACACCGAAAGCAAGAACACTCCTGAAGCGACGAATGCTATCTCTGTTCTCAACCTCAGCACTGAAGGTATGCGAGGGAAAGGAATTTACATCGATGTCAATGTTAACAATACTACTCTGAGCCTCCTCATCGACACAGGGTCGTCTGTCTCTCTGCTTAACGAAGCAAGCTTTCAAGAACATTTCTCCGGCTGTTCAGTTACGGATGCTAAAGTGAGGCTGGTCGACTACTCAAAGCAACGGATTGCAGTCAAGGGATGCTTTCTGGCGAACGTAGCCTACAAGCAGGTTCAAACCTGTGTTCTTTTTCACGTCGTGGAACGTGGTACATCGCTTTTGGGACTGGGTGCCATACTGAATCTCCAACTTTGCATTGAAGGGGATACGCTGTCGTGTCTACAGATTCACAGCCTTCATCGTTGCTGCCAGCCCACCTGCGTGGTGAATTTTCGCACCTTTTCTCTGGTAAACTTGGCCAGGTCAAGGGTTTTGCGCACGAAGTCAAAGTTCGTCCCTCGGTCAAGCCTGTAGCTGCCAAGCTACGACGGTTACCGCTTGCTCTCCGTGAACGTGTGTCTGCCGAATTGCGCCAACTGGAACTGTCGGGCATCATAGAACGAGTTGATGCGGCCGCATGGGTATCGGCGATCGTTGTTGTGCAGACACCCAATGGGACGATACGCCTCTGCGTTGACCTTCGAGAAGTGAACAAGGCCATCATAGTGGATGGGTTCCCTCTCCCCCACACGGAGGAACTGCTGCACCACCTGGTAGGTGCAACTAGATTTTCAAAACTGGATTTGAAAGCTGCGTACCATCAGCTGGAACTGACACGTGAAAGTCGTGAACTAACAACATTTGTGACTCACGAAGGCCTTTTCAGATTTAGAAGAGTATGCTTTGGCCTTGCATCTGCACCTGCAGCTTTCCAGAAGTTGATGTCATCCATACTGAAAGGGTGCCAAGGGGTACTGTGTTACATAGATGATGTGGTAGTATGGGGAAAAACTGCCAGTGAACACGATGAGAACTTGCGAGAAGTTCTGAAACGGATCTCCAATGCAGGTCTCACACTGAATGAAAATGTGTTTTTGATGTGGACCAAATATCCTTTTTGGGTCATGTAGTGAGTAGTGAGGGCATCGCACCCATGCGCTCAAAGGTTGAAGCAGTCACCCAGGCAGCCGTGCCAAAAGATGCACCAGCGTTACGATCGTTTTTGGGACTCGCAGGATATTACGCCCGTTTCGTGCCACACTATGCGGACGTTGTAGAACCGCTCAGGAAACTATTGCGCAAACAGCAAGCGTTCGTATGGGACGAAGCCGCACAGCACAGCTTTGATGCAGTCAAAGCAGCGTTATCGTCATGCAGCGTGATCCACATGTTCGATCCAGAACTGCCGGTGGTTGTGACTACGGATGCCTCCGACACAGGACTGGGCGCTGTACTGCAGCAGCAAGTAGGGAAAGAGCTGCAAACGGTAGCTTTTGCATCCCGGTCATTGACGTCTGCCGAACGCAAGTATTCTGCGGGTGAAAAAGAGGCCCTCGCGTGTCTCTTCGCGTGTGAACACTGGCACGTCTACTTGTGGGGCCGGCGATTCCTTCTCCAAACCGATCATCAAGCGCTGGTGACATTGCTGTCGTCGGGAGGTGCTGGTAGAAGGCCACTACGAATTGCAAGATGGTCTGCCAGACTTTTGTATTATAACTTTGACATTGTGTACCAAAAAGGAAGTGATAACGTAGTGGCTGATGCCTTGTCCAGGCTAGCTGTGACCTCTGCAGCTGAGCCAGAGTTGGACGAAGAGGTGGTGTCCGTAGGTACTGTCTTGTATCACCAAAGGGCAGCTTCAAGCAGCTACAGCTGAGAGTGAAACCTTACAGACTGTGATTAAATACATTGCTTCTGGATGGCCTGCCAAAAAGATTTTAGGCCCAGAAGTAAAGCCCTGCCATGAGGTGAAGGAGGAACTCTCAGTGATAGACAAGATAGTGTTCAGAGGGGACAGAATTGTTGTGCCTGAAACTTTGACATCCGAGTTGGTGGTGTTCGCGCATGACACGCATCCAGGCATCACACGAACAAAGCAAAGACTTCGAGAGAAATTCTGGTGGCCACGAATGGATACGGAGGTGGAACACGCAGTCAGAAGTTGCCACATTTTCCAAGCAGCTGACAAGTCGGCAAAACCGACTAATGCACCCCTGCAGCCTGTTGCGTTCCCAGAGCTGCCATGGCAGAAGCTCGCCATTGATATTGTAGGCCCCCTCAACTTGCAGCAGGCAAGTCCGAAGTTTGTAATAACTCTCGTAGACTACCATTCTAAGTGGCCAGAAGTTTACTTCGCAAATACAGTGACGTCTGAAGTTGTCATCGACTTTTTAGCTGATGTTTTCAGCCGCGAAGGCTACCCGGAGGAAATAATTTCTGACAACGGACCCCAGTTTAAATCCCAGGTATTTGAAAATTTCCTTAAGGAGAGGGGAATCAAGCATGGTGTCTCGTCCGTATCTTACCCCCAAGCCAACGGCTTGGTGGAAAGATTCAACAGAAGCCTAAAGGACTTCATTCAACTCTGTTTTGGAAGGCAGATGTGTCCAGTCGACTGTAGTGGAATATCTGGCCGTGTACAGAGCAACGCCGCATTCTACTACAGGAGTTTCCCCGTCTGTGTTACTTCACCGCCGCCAGCCCAGGACTCGCCTCGACATTGTGGGCTTGCCGTCCAAGGAGTTCTTCCAAGAGCCTGCATTGGCCATGCGCCGGCTGCGTGCCCGTGTTCAGGCAAAGCAGATGTCAATGAAGACTTACACAGACGAGAGGCGAGCGGCGAAGGCTCCGAAGTTCCGGGAAGGAGATTATGTGAGAGTTCGTACCCAAGCAGCGACGGGAAAGGCGGGACTATCCTACTCCAAGCCCCGACGAATAGTCAAGCAGCTAGGTCCAAACTCTTTCCGCTTGGAGGATGGGCGTACATGGAATGCGTCGAAGTTGGTGTCTGTTCCAGAGCAGTGTCAGATCGGGAGGAACCAGCAGTCGCCGAGCGCCCTTCCCACTGAGGAATACCCCGACCCGTGTGGTGCGGACGACTCGCAACTGCCTCTGCAGGCAACCACGCCTACGAGATCACCGCCTTTATCAAGTTCATGTCAACCCCCTAACAGTCCTTCAGTGGTGACGTCAAGAGGACCCTCGACTAGGGACCGACGGCTTCCGTCACGGTTCCGGGACTTCTATTTGTGACTTCATTTTTTTTTGCGAAGGGGATGATGTTGTGTTTGCCTGTGTTCAGCTGTGTTCAGTTTGCGGGTTGGCAACCTCTCTACGATAGTACTAGTGTAGTCAACCTTGTGCGTGACGGGCGTAGGTTATATAAGGCCCTGACCGGAAATAAAAGCTCTCTTTGTTGTTTCGCCGTTACAACAGTAGTTTCGGGCTCGCCTTCGTCCGGTGTCTTTTTCTTCGCGCCATCTTGCATTGGTGCGGAATACAACACCAACGTTTGGCCAAGCGGACTTAGTCTTTTTCAAGTCCACTTGTTGAAATGTTGGCTCCTGCTTTCATGTTGTTCTCCTTTTGGTCATCTTAAATTTCCATCTCCCGCATGCCCCATGTTTTCTATTTAAGGCTTAGCATCACAGGTATGCTGTTACAAAGAAAGCAGTAACAATAAGTAAGGAGCTCGTGCAGCAGAGCAGACTGATGGGCTTGTTGGTAATCATACATAGTGCAAATGGCATGCAATAATAAGCTTAATTAGCAGAACATAATTGGAAAAGCAACACAAAATAAGAGATACAGTAGTTCTGTGGTGCGTGTTCTGATATTTTGAGAAATGATTCACAATTGACGTGGGAGCAACGCAACACGACAGGGACCAAGAATAAGACGACACAATCGCAGCGCTAACTTTCAACTAAAAGCTTTATTTGATTGCACGTGTTATTTATGCAATGACAGCAAATCAATAATAAAATCAAGGAGACAAACATATATACAGTACAGTAACCACACATGTCGTCACGCTAATCTCAGTGCACCTGGTCATTTCACGGCAAGGATTCTAGATACCTCTTTCTCCGATAAGGCCAAAGAAGGAACGCTCACACATGTTTGTTTCATTTTGTCGATTTCATAGGCATCAATTATCTCTAGTCATTCTGCTCTGGGCCCTACTTGATGACATGTGTGGCCGAAGGCATTGACAGAATGGGAGTGATCCTATTTCAAAATACTGCCAGGGCATCAAGTGAGCAGTTTTTTGAGCTCCTTTCCTTTTATGTTAACTCGACTTATGCAACGTGCAATGGGAACATTGTGAGACAAAAAAAAAACGGCATTTGCATAGGGTCATGCATCGCTCCATGCTTGAGTGATCTATTTCTAGCAAAGCGCAACTGAGCCCTTGATGAGCGGTTGACTCATAAGGGTGTTGTTGCTGTGTTCAGATTCGTAGATGACTAATTGTGACCTATAGTGAAGCTAACAAATTTGACTCTGTGGTTTGAGAAACGCTTTTCATGTTTACGTCGGAGTTATCCCCTCTGTTGCTGACGCATGAAGTGCTTAAAGACAACTTCATAAGATTTTTAGACTTAGGATTGTACATTCTCAAGAGGCATGTGCTGGGGCTAGGAACCTAGAGGCACCAAGCCTGTACTTTCATTTGCTTCTGCCCACTCGAAATTGGTGAAACGTGCCGTGATAAGTTTGTGTTTGCAAAATTCATTGATGAAGTCTTGTCAGCATAAGCTTGAAACAAGCTTGTAAGCTTGTGGGCCCAGGCTGAACTCAGTCTAAGGGACTCTGGATATCCTCTGAGCCTGTTGACTGTCGTAGCTGAAAGCGTGAGTAGGAAGGGTAGGGCAAACTTCACTGAGCGGACCAACCTCACTAAAACAATGTGGCCGTGGTTCCATACATGCGCACCATTTCGCATAATTTGCAAAGGATAGCGAGGAAGGCTGGCGTGGACGTTGTTTTTTCCGCTCCCGAACAGTTGCAGGGGCTCTGCAAGAAAGTTAATGCGGATAGGAGAGAGAAGGCCGATTGTGTCATAAACCACCATGAAAAACCTGTGGATTGCATTCAAGGTTTTGTATATTCCATCCCTTTCTCATGTAAGTGTGTGTACATAGGTCAAACATGCCGGTGCCTCAGCCAGAGAGTTGAGGAGCACCAGTACAACGTCAAAAAAGCAGTGTCAGGCCATCTAGGAATCCACTGCTTGAATTGCGGCTGCGCCCCAGTCTTCCAAAACGCGACCATTATAAGTAGGGCCCAAGGCAGAATGACATGAGAGATAATTGAAGCCTATGAAATCGACAAAGTGTAAGAAACGTGTGAGCTTTCCTTTTTTGACCTTATCGGAGAAAGACGTATCTAGAATCATTGCCGTGAAACGACAATGGTGCGCTGTGATTAGAGTGATGACACGTGTGGTTGCTGTACTGTCTTTATTTGTTGGTCTCCTTGGTTTTATTATCGATCCGTGGTCATTGTATAAATAACATGTGCGATCAAATAAAGCTTTTGGTTGAAAGTTAGCGCTGTGTATGTGTCTTCTTATTCTTGGTCCCTGTCGTGTTGCGCTGCTCCATGTCTATTATGAATCCAAACCAACTAGCCCGGCAACGTGCCCTAGTGAGAAATGATTGTAGAGAGAAATAAAGAATATGAGATAAGTCCTCTTATTATGGTATATCTCCCATGAAATCGCATGCTATAGCAGTTTTGTACTTGTGCTCGCATCTTTTTGTTGACAGGCACGTAATCCTTAATTGTTGGCAGTGTTTGTCTTTTCTGTGTACAATGTTTGTGCCATACATGCCTTACATCAGCTACAGTTTCTATCTGGCTGTTTCATTAATTGCTTGTGTTAATAGTATGACCACTTTGATAATTAATAGCCATGTGGCTTCTTGTGTACATCAGTGTTGCAGAGGTAAGCTGTATGTTGCTGTGGCAGTTCTAACATGTGCACTTGACAGGCATTTGATCGGGAAGCTTTTCGGCCTATGCACCCATGTGGTAGCATTTTCAGTGTTTGCTTACTAACACGAAGAATGTTCCTACAATAATGCCCATCAGCAATTTACTGTGTATACTCGGGGACAACTTTCATTGGCATTGCAGGGAAAGCTATGGGACTGAAGCTCCAGCTGTATGTATGTGTGGAAGAGTTCCCTAAATTCATTAATAATTTTCACATTTACCTAGCTGAATTAAATTTTACTTGATTTATTATGTTAATAATGCTATGAGAAGCTGTACATGATATATAACTTGTGTTTTTTGAAAAAGAATTCCTTACAATAATTTTTTTCTTTCTCAGATCCCACAACATTTTCTGAACACATGTTCTGTTCAGTAAACAGGGTGCAGCATCATGGACAACCGAGCTGAGGGGTGCTTATGTAGACATATCTGACAAAAAAACCTTTGATGCGAATGTAGTTCTCACTCACAAATGTAAGAGATCTAGGTGTGGCATTTTCAACAGCAAGATCAATATTTTGTCAAATGTTTTTAAACATCCAGGGTTTTATCGGAGGTTGTGAAGACTGGCAATGGGCATACGCAGCATGTAAAGAAAAGCGAAACTGGCGCCGAAAGCAGCTGCCACACTACATAGTAGACACGATTGTGCAGAAGCTCCGCCCCCTCTAGCCTTTGCTTCACTGCCAAGATAAGTTATCCCCGAGTATAGTACCATCAGTGTAAGGACAGTTGTTTTTTGAGAAGCATCATTTATGCGAGCTTAGATGCATCCTGTCTTCATGTGGAAGTGGATAGCGTTTCATCCCTATGGGTGTGTCAGCTAGCAACCTTTGCTGATCTAGACATGGCCACTGCACTACAGGGTTCAATGTGAACCATTTTTATAGCGTGTGGTTGCCTTCTGCAGATTGGTTGCAATGCTGTCAGCTGGGCCCCTGCCCAGGCCAAAGCGTCGGCTGAAATTTCCCTTGAGGACTCCAAGGCCCTGAAGCGCTTTGTCACTGGTGGCTGCGATAACCTGGTGAAAATTTGGAAGTTCTCGTAAGTGTTCACTGAATCCCAGTTCAGCAAAGCCTTATTTGCAGCGAGAAACTGACACTTATGTCATAGTTCTTCAAGTTGCACTTGCCATGCTTTAGCAGTGCACTTTTTATTCAAGGGTATCTGAACTTAATGCCAAAAATCCAGAAAAAGTTGTGCAAATTAGAACATAGCCAAGAGCCATTTTTGCGAAAGGAGAGCTTACTATGGCTGTTTTGCCGAGTCATGCTGCTAACAACCATGCTGCAGTCGCATAAGTTGCCTTTTGGCAGCTAGAAAGTCTTCATTAGCAATTATGACTATGGGACCTTGAAATTTTTAAGATCGTTCAGTTCCTTGACTATATCCCAGAACTTATTATTGCTTGCCCATGAAAGTAAATTGTTCCCATGGGCATGCACTCTTGTGTAAGAGCAGCATCCCTAAATTATAGCCAGAATGTATAGGAAAAAAATAGTGCTCAAGCTTTTTCAAGCGCGTACCTCGCCAGCTACAGCTGCCCACCCCTATCTCTTCGTGGTACCGATGCGGCACACACGTGTGTCTCCTGTTCAGTTGACGATTCGCTTGTTGACTTAATTGTTGGCATCATCACTAGATTAGTTTCTCGGTGCCTTTCTGGCCACGCTGGTGTCACGCAGGGCTTTCCATGCCTTGTACGTATGCTGTCACTCCTGCACTGCCTCCAAAGCACATTAACTGCAACGTTGCATTCATGTTGCAAACATTGGGCGTTTTCCACTGTGCAACCTTATGTGCAGAGTGGCACACTGTACCTGAGGAAGCCCTCACTTTTGAACGGCACGGTATTGACACAGCATCTCAGCCTCCTCTTTGATTGTTTGGGCAGTCATGGATTTAGCACCGATGAAATTTGTATCCTGGCACCTCCCAGGTTGTCCTGTAGTGCCATGCTTATGTGTTCGTGCAATCTGTGTATGCCAAAAAGGGCGTCACTTATGGTATCATCACTGTACATACAGTGGGAAAACTCAATTATGTTCCTCGCCGTTGTTTTCCTTGCTGCTAACTTGTGATTTCACGATGCCGACCTAAAGCCCATTGACTTCTGTGTTTCCATTAGATATGTCATCATTCTATAATGTTCCCTCATCTTGTGTTGTTTGACTGCAGTGGTCAAGTAAATTTAGTGCTGCATTCGCTCACTTTGCTACGAAGATGTTTTGGTTTCTTCCCTACAGTGCTCTGAAAAAGGCTAAAATTATTCCATGTGTGCTCTGAAAAAAGGCTAAAATTATTCCATGTGTGTTAATTTTCAACTTGCATCAACATTTTGTGTAATTTATTTTGTTGTGTTTGCCACGGTTCACCACGATTTTATTCAACTATGCACTGTCTTGCTCTGTCTCCCGACTGTGACCTCCTTCTGCATTATATGTATTTTTAATCAATGTGTCACATATATTCTGATAATACAGTTAAACCTGGATATAACGAAATTGACAAATTCCCGAAAAACTTCGTTATAAAGAGGATTTCGTTATATGCAGGTTCGGCCCGAAAATTCGAAAAAGAAACTCTTACCGTATTTACTCGATTCCAATGCGCCCTCGATTGTAACGCGCACCCGTTTTCCGTTTTCGTCGAAGGACTCATCCTTGGAATTTCACACCAGGTACGTACTGGATGCGTGGACGCGTGTCGTTTCGCACAAGCGCGAGGCATCGGAAACGAAGAGCGAGCGTCACGATGGCATCGTAGCGTTGTATAGTGTTACAGTAGAAATCCGCTGTTACGTTCCCGGGTGCTGCATTTTCCCGGCTGTTACGTCGTTTTTGGCCGGTCCCGGCACAGCTCCCAAAGAACCCAATGCATTGGTAACCCCAAGGGGTTACCCCGCTGTTGTGTCCACGCTGTTGTGTCGCAACTGTGGGACTGTTCCCGCATCGTACGTTGCGAACTGCCAGCCTGCGCCGGCCTGAGCGGCCATTTTGACTTTTCATGTCGCTTGGCTTGGTGACTTGACGATGGCATTGGCCGCCCAAAGTGCTGGGGGCGACAACTATGACGTATTTTCGGTTTCCGCCAGCAAACGTATGGCCCTTGAGATCCGTATTTGCTATATAAAGATGGTGTCTATGACGCGTTGTGGCCCTAAAATTGGTTTTGGCTCATAGATGTTCCATATAAAGTCCAAACGCGATAATGCAGTCGCCACATGCCGTATGTTTTATGTGCGAGTGAAAACGTGCGAGGGGAGCCGACGACCGCGTCTAAATCACGTGCGCGCACGAAAGAAAAGCAGGGAGGAAGCGTGCCTTCTTCCGTTGCGCTCGAGGCACTGGTGAGGGAGGGGGGGTAGCGGGCGGCGTTGTACTGTACTCTGGCATCAACTGCGTACTGCGCGGCGGCAGGCGGTCGCGCAGGCCGTATCTTGAAAGCGATCTGCATTGGGGCAGAGTCTAGGCAGTGTAGGTGCGTCGGTGGCTCGTAGCTTTGTGCGTGCTGTGCGTTCTTCGCGCTCAGATTGCGTTGAAGCGATAGACAACAGCACGAAGGTCACTTCGCTCGCTTCTGCAGCGGCGCTTCCACACGCCACCAGCGTTTGACAGCGCTAGTTCTTCGCTCGTAGAGTGTGACGTGCCACAGCGTCTGCCAGCACGTCGGCAACATCAACTGGAAAAGGGGAGTACTGGCTTGGCAGGCTAGGCCAGCTGCAGCAAGCGGCAGGACCGGGTTTCAATGAAGGGAGGGGGAAAGGTTAAAGGGCAACTCCGGCGATTTTTTGACCATGTCGAGCTAATAAAATATTTATGTTCCCGAGGCCCTCCTGTGACTCACCTGATAGGAGAATTGTTCCGCAAATTCGAAAATAATTTTAAATAACCAAAAAAGCGCAAAAACGAAACCGAAACCTGAGCAAGCAGCCGAGCGAACCTCTGCGTGTGACGTCACGAATGTATCACCGGCGGGGAAGGCGCGCAATGCATGCTAGTCTCGCCCGCGGGGTGAACGAAACCGGCGAAGAGCAGACGCTCAGCTTATTCGTGACCGCGCCGGACCTTCGGGGACCTTCGGGTGACATTGCATGTAAGCTGCACCACCTATTCGGATCTGTCAAACAGTGGCAGTTATGATTCAGAAGAATTCAATAGCCACGAATCGCCGTCCTCCACCACTAGAGCCAGCACCCATGCGCAACATATCGCCCTGCGACATGAAGACCAAGGGTAGCCCTAACCACTGATATACGTGCTGCTTGCTATTTTAGGAATTTTACCCCTCTCGGGGAACCGCTTCGCATGCTCACTGTAAGATGTGGAGCACGACTTTCCGCATTTGTATCCCACAAGAACGCCGCTAACAGTCCAAAGCACCGACCGGTGCATTTGTTTACATCGGCAGGTACAGCGACCACTCGTACGTCGTTCGCTTGAGATAGCCGCTCATCGGTGACATCAGTTAATGTCAGAACATATCAAAACACGTAGATTTTGTGCATGTAGGCACCGTTACATCACTCTGGGTCGAGCTGATACGTGCGACCACGCACCTTCGGAAACAGCGAGCGGGAGACCGTAGTAGGGAAGCGTTGTGCAGTCTGCTTATCATTCTTCGATCGTATTCTCTTCATGCACACAATTAGTGTTCCGTAAAGTAGACATAGATTGGGACATTGCGCGTATGATCGTTCATTTAGAGAATGTATGTAGTTTTCTCGCGGAAACGCCGATGTTATGAAGTATGACATCGTTGGCAGCTGAACGAGACGGCAATTGTTTACGCATGCTGTATCGAAGGGGCCTCCGCTTGCTGTCCATTTGGGATACGGGGCAAACAGTGCACTTCGTAAGCTAAATAATGAGTCAGCATAACAATAGGTAATAATACACCCATGGATTTGCGTAGTCACATTTCATTTAGGGAAGCGCCGGCGAGTGCGACTGGCCGCATTCGAGAACGGCAACGTATACGGATGTTGATTGCGCGACGTGTTGTCGCTTTAGCTTTTTGAGAGGAATGGTTTATTTCAAATCCGTATGGTCAAAACTGAACTACAGAAGCAGCTTTCCTCATCCTAATAGCTTAATTAGCTTCATATCAGTGGGTCGATCTGGTCCGCCAGCAGCAGACGCACGAACTCGGCCACTGTGATAGGCTTAACCTCGGCTGAACGCGATCGGCATCGGCTCAAACTGTGTTTGCGGAAGGCGAGGGCTGAAGTTAGTGCAGCGAACAACGCAACACCGCATGCCACCCTGCATCACTTGCCCGTCCACAGGGAATGCAACTTCTCGCGACAGCAACATCTCACGCCAAGCGCTCGCTCACGATCGTCGACTCCTGCACGCTCTCGTCGCTGTCGTCTGCATCCTCCATGGTCGTCTGCATGATCCCGGCATGCTCTGCGTGGTCCATTCCTGACGTCATACACAATGTGGCCTATAACTGAGGAAGGGGTAAGGTAGGGTGCTCAAGGCAATAGATTAAATTCATTTGTAAAAAAATTGTGCAACTCTCAAGCGTACTTTTTTTAGGACATGACGGAGGTATTCAGAGGAACAGACCCAGCGAATTTCATCGACATCCGTTGACATCGAAAAATCGCCGGAGTTGCCCTTTAAGCCCGCGGCGGCAAGATCGCTGGGTCGAGGGATGCAGGCCCGCCTCGCACACGCTCGCACGCACGCACACGTGCGCTCGCTTCGCATTCCGTCGCGGCGGAGAAGGTTGCTGCTCGTGCAAAAATGACAAAATTTGGGGCGAAATCTCTAGGTTGTTGGCGGGGAAAATTCGTTATATCGAGGGGGTCTCCCGCTGCCACTTCGTTACGTAGAGGTCTCAAATACATGTGCTTCTATGGAGTAATGGCGGGGAATAGAAAAATTTCATTATATCCAGGAATTCGTTATATGGAGGTTCGTTATAAGCAGGTTTAACTGTAAATCGGAAATATGATAAATGTATACTTGCAGTTCAGCCTGTCAAGCCCTGCCTGGGGGCCCCTAAAGTCAACTTCGCTGCAATACAGCCAATCGTCAGTCCCGATAAGCATGTCTTGGCTCCCTAAAGTCAACTTTGCCATAATACAGCCATGTTATGCAATCAAGCGTATGCAAAATATTGCAGTGAAGCATATAATGAGTCGAAAAGGTCCACAGTCTCGGAATTTATAGCATGTGTCGCATGAAATGTGCACAGTCTCTGGTCACAGTACAAGTACTGAGACGTCGAAGAACTCTACTGGCAGCCACTCGGAGCTGTTTCTTGATGTTGCTGTACTGTACAGTGCTCACTGATTCAAATGATCCCGCATGGCAGCCAGTGCTTGTTTCACCATGGGCGATTGCTGGGGGGCAAAATTTATTTGCAATGCATCACAAAGGCCCTGGGTTTGATAGTGCTATACCATAATGCATCAGCTCTTGGGCCCCAGTGCTCACCAGTGGTGCATAAGGTGCTGCCAACCATGTGCTCAGAGTATCGCATTTAAATCTCTGAGCACTGTACATCTTTGTGCAGCGAGATTTTGTCGCTCCCAAGCAAGCTGAAATGTACGAAGGTGCCATAGTTTTGTGAGATAACTCCGGAGGTTTATAGCAGAACCTTAATTAAGTGCACTATGCTTGCGATGAACCAGATTCCAGCTGCTCCAGCTTCACGGTTACATGCCAGCGACAACAAATTGGGTAGCAAATGAAACTAAATGCTTCCCAAGGTTGTCGCACATGGTGTCAGGCATGCCAGTTTTTCAAGCAGATACATTGATCTTTAAAGCAAAGCTTTATATGGCTACGCGAAATCGCCTATCCACATAAAACTATCATCAGCATTCGCTCGAGTGTCATCTTCTTCGGCAGCTGGCTCGTTGTCTCGATGCGGCTGGCAGCTACTGTTCTCAGTCGTGCGCGCCTCGCACATTTTCTTGTTTACATGCAATCTAGTAGCCCGAAAACGTATCATACAATCGCAGTTTGGCAAGGTGCTGCACGTTAGTGCCAAAAGGTTGTTTTCCGGGAATGTGTGAACTGGTAAAAAAAAGTATAACTGAATTGCGTAATTTTTTTCTGTTCACGATCGCGAATGTTGGCCCCGGGAAATCGTATGTAATGGGATCGTATGAACAAGGTTCTACTGTACATGGCTACCCTTCAGGACAGTTGGTGTCATGCAGTAAAACAGGCATGCCCTCTCTTGACCATCAGCTCAGTTTTCATTTGGTAAAAAGCGGGGAAAAATAGTATGCAGTCATACTGATGCCAATGTGTACAGTTGGCCAATTTCCAACTCTCTGCTTTGATGCCTTGGCATGTGGAAGTGTCTTCTCAAACTAGAATGGTGTTAGTGTAGGTGTATCTGGAGAAGTGCTGTAAGAATGGACGGGTGTACCTTCTCTCTACACATATCCACTATGACATGAAATTGCCGTGAAGTTTGCCAGCCACTGTGCAAAGCGTACTGCACTAGGGCAAGAGTAATCTGTTGAGCAAGGCGAAATTTCTGTGAGGTGCTGGAACTTCAATGCAAATCGAAGCTGCTATAAGGTTATAAAAAAAAGAAAACTTTTCAGGCTTGCAATTCCGAAAACATTGTGAATTGGCCGTAATGCTTGCCTGGGAACTGTGCATAGATGAGTTCCAGCATCTGTGGCAGTGTGGTGGGTGCGTTGAGGCAAGAATGTCAGAGCCCCTTCAGTCGCTAGTTGTGGTGGGTGGTCAATAAATGCGTCACTCTAAGGTACTGTAGGCTACATACGTCAACATGATAGAATGATCCTTTTTGCATTGTCAAGTGCGCCGTCTGTAATTGCAAGGTAAATAAATAAGTCATGGTCGTCTTCAGCATCCAACAGGGTCGTCTTCAGTAAAGTGCTAAACAATCTAGTTTGTATTGACCCTTTTCGTGGCGATCCCGTGGGCAATGCCATATATGATCATGTGGTGACGCATCCATTGCTTGCCTCAGCTGCCTCCATTGCCCCAGTGCTTACGATGCCTGGTGCGGCTCGGGAAACCTTTGTTTCGGGAGATATCGTAGACGCTTACTGGTTGGAGGACACGAAGCTTTGGCCACAGCTTCAGAGGACACGTAAAAGCGCTTTTGGAGCTCATTAAGCTTTTTCTAAACGGCGAGCAGCGTATATAGTGCTTGTTCTAAAAGTGAGCTAAGCTAAAAAAATCAAAGCCCCTTTCTTGAATAATGCGAAGCTTTCGCCCATGCAAATTGAAATAATGTCCAAAGCCAATGACCACGCATCGAACCAAAGAAATGCTGAGCGACCCAATTCTATGCATATGTGATTTGATTGCTTGTTTAGGATTGTATTTTTTGAACGTTGAAGTTGAATGAATACGCATTTCGTTAAGTTGCATAGCCTTTATTTTAGATCATGTAGCCGTTGATTACATGCACACACTCACTTTCACGGACTGCATGCCGTTGCCGATACCCGAGATCGGCCTTACGGGCACGATTGCACTTACGTTCATGTACGGCAGCCTGTTCTTCTGCCGTGCGCTGCAGCTGCGGCCTACCCATGGTGATGGCCGGGAATGCATTGCGTGACGCGTGTAGTGCAGTGCAGATATATACAGTTCGTCTGGGTAGCGTGGCGTTGCAGTTCCCATTGTTCTTATCGGTACAACTGCGAATGTAAACTGTAGTATTCACAATTGTGGGCGCAGATTGTTCAATTTGTTCGCAGATGTGCAGATAGTTCTATTGTGTAAGTTGGCTTTCCTGCAGTACATTTTCGGTGCTCACAGATGAATCAGTGAGACATAGAAAGCTTTGCTTTAAAATGTATTCCAAGCTATCCAAACTTTCCACTTATGAATTGAATCAGGATCAGTGTGTTTTGCTCTTCGTTATTTTTTTAGCAAATACTTTGAAGCAGTGGCTTATCACATTTCTGAGTCTGGCGTTCGTCGGTGCGTCACTATCTGATTTTCTGCCTTATTGCTCGCGGGTTTGCTCAGTTGCAATAATTTCTTCTTGCTGCACTCAAGGCTTGGAACATAGCTGTTCTGTACTTTGTAATAGCTTGTAGCAAATGTGTTATTGCTAGTAACTCGCTTACCGTCGCGAAACATTCAGCTTCGACCATACGTCTGCTGTTGATGTAGTCGCTGACACCCATGGTTTGGCGCATTGATTGAAGTGTGCACCCGTTCTCACATTCTTAATACGTTGGCAATAGAGCGTGTGTAAGTTTGCGTGCAAGTTGAGGTAGATGTGTGCAGATAAGGTGCATGAAACATACTATGCCAGGAAGCGGTGCTACTCCCTTTGTCATCGTTTAACGAGCGGTACTCACTCTTGCCGACATTCCGGTGTTTTTCTTTGGAGGTTAGCGATGCAACGCTGGAAAATGAGTGAAAATATTTGTGAGGTCTCACACATGCTCTTGGGACAAAGGAACGACAACACAG
The DNA here is from genome assembly GCF_013339745.2 of Dermacentor silvarum. NCBI lineage: Eukaryota > Metazoa > Arthropoda > Arachnida > Ixodida > Ixodidae > Dermacentor > Dermacentor silvarum. Next base: position 254,939,230 of record NC_051155.1, read on the forward strand.
TAGTGCAAACAATCAAAAGAGCATTTATTGCACCTTTCATACACTAATGCACACTAGCCGAATTACAACCAATAGAACATTCACACGGGCGCGCGACAAATCAAGTAGTCCGACTCACCGCGACCCGATAGCGAGCGAATACGTTCGCCCCATCCTATGACACCATCGCCTAGTCGTTCCCGTGTAGAGTCACGCGAACGGTGGCACGCTCGAACGATCCGTGCTCTTAGCCTCGCGCGACGGTCGCGCGAAGCGTCCGTGCGTGTTGGCCGCCGATCCCAAGCCAAAGAGGAAGCGCCGTTGACCCCTTTCTCCCAAGTCACCCCGCCGCTCGGTGGTGCCAGCATCGCGACACTCGCGCCATCTCTCGCAATGTGCCGCAACCACCACGACCGCCGTCGGCACTTAGCTATGCGGTGAAGCCGGATTACAGGAGACGCGCGAGAGTCGCGCATCCCCACATATTTTATCCTCGAGGAAAGTTGTGCATCGCGTAGGGCTGGCAACACAGGCTATCCGTATGTAGCAACGGTCCGTGAACTTGGTCACACGTATTCATTCCATTCCTTAATATGCCGGTCACTATTTTGCAGCCAACTACTGCATTCAATCCACCGCTCCACATTTTGCATCATGAATGGAGCACAGTGCGTGAGCGAAAACCCAGCTGCATTTCAGACAGCTAATCGCACAGAAACAGGGCAGAAACGGTAATGGTTTTGTATACGTGCGCTTTCGCTGAGGCAACGTGCGACGCGCCGCCTAAATTGCCATCTGGTCTGTCAAGAACAAACTGCTCCGTGAAAAGGGTCAATAGATTCATTGTTGCCAAGCACAACAAAGAGGACGTACAGTGGCGCTTCTAGCAACTATTAGTAGCACACAAATAAATAGTCCTAAAAATCCTTCACCCAAGTCACGCATGGGCCAGACAAGGAATGACAAAGACAGCAACACCATTTATTTGTCTTCCAGAATGTACTTTGGCGGACAGAGCAACTGAAAAATAGCTAGTAAAGGCCCTTTTATGCTGTTTTAGTAAGATGTTTGAACATCACTAAAGATGCTCCCCATAATATTGATTCCCATAGCGCATGGGATCTTGGAAGAAGCGTTTACTGCTTCTTTGTTGGTTCTCAAGTCTTGCTCAGTCTTTTGGTCCACATTGTAAATTGTAACACTTGGCATTTTTGAGTCCCCACGGGAAACATAAAACCATATGAGCATAAGTGTGCTGAATTGGGCTGGTTGGAGCATGTTTAAAAAGCGAGTTGAACTAAAAGATGTGCTGTGTACGTTCCCTTTACTTGGTCCAGTCTTTTGGCACTGTTTGATTCTGTTATAACACGTGAGCATAAGTGAGCCACTGCATGGACTGGTTTCATCATGTATCAACAACAGTGTGGATAATAGATGCAGCATGGACATTGCACTCCTTTTGATTGAGATCACAAAATGATTTTGATTGGGTCACACACAATGCAATCCAGCTCGTGAAGCTGCACCCAAGGCAAGGGGGCTGACCAAAACATGCCATTTTAGCAAAACTTGAGCATCCACAAAGCAGCATTAGACGTGAATTTTTTTTATTGCAGTTAGGAGAAGGATTCGCGTTGTAGTAGTATGTGTCTGGAGGTGCACTGAAACCTGCCACCTCACAGGGAGGCAGAGTCCAAATGGTGGAGGAGCACAAGCTTGAGGCACACTCCGACTGGGTTCGCGACGTTGCTTGGGCCCCGTCACCTGGTCTTGAGTCCCAGAGCACAATTGCCTCCTGCTCCCAGGACCGACGCGTCATCCTCTGGACAAGCACTGACCTGGCCACGTGGAACTTCCAGGTGTGCCTTCTTGCACTTTTGTCACACCTTGTGTAACCACTGTAGTAGTATAAAAAAAGCGTGCCAATTGAAAGTTTCCAATATGCCCCAAGTTTTTATGATATGCAAAGAAGGCTCATGGTCAGAAAATAGCATTTTCCAGGAAAACAAATATTTACCCAAAATGTTTTCCCAAAAATGTTTTTTGTGTGTAATGTTTGCAGCTAATGCACTCGAATGTCATTATAAGAAAATAGCAAACAAAACGAAGTAAAATGCATTGTTTGCTGAAATTAATACCGGGCTTTAACAAGGTAAAATTGACCTGTCAATGGATATAGAAAGCTAGAAGGGTCTCTGAACCAATACTTAACTGTTTCCCCCCACTATATTACTTTCCGCGAGGTTTGGCACTTGTTCAATGTAACAGTTCAAAATTCCCATGTCAAAATATACGTCGAGCAACAGGTCTTTGTCACCATCGCGCACAGCCATTCGCCGTCTATGGCTCACCATTGCCATCACACCTCTCCCACTGCGGCATGCCATGCAAGCTGGCACAGCGAGAGAAGTGGGATGGCCATAGTTAGCGGCTGCTTGTACGTGGCGACGTTGCGAAGCACCAGTGGATCCAATACTCTCGCTGTGGCACGCTGCGTGAACTGGCACAGCTCAGCCTGGCCTCCGATACTGCATCGGTGCCTCTGCAATCTTCGAGGTCATGAGCTGGCAGAGCCAAGTGGGCATAGTCAGGTTTGCTGACTGTGTCCAACCTCCTCACTCATGCAGCGGGGATATGTGAGCGGCGGATCAGCTGCGCAGGTCAACTTGCTGTTGTGTGCAACATGTTGCACGACCTTCGTTTGTGTCTCGGTGTGTTAGCAGGGCCAGTATAATGTAGCAACTCCTTCCATTTGATTCTAGCCACTCTCATCATTCAGTCACCTGATGCCATTCATAATGCAAGCAGATCACCGCTTTGACAAAGCGCAAAAAAAGCAATGGCCTTGGCATAGAACCGGTACGTCATCCCTCTCTATCCTCTTAGACTGTGTCACTGCTTTACCGTTTTCACAACCCATATGAACGAGCCAAGTGGAAGTGGCAGACACATTGTACGATTTAATTGTTTCGCTATACTGCAGCCTTAGGCTGTTTCACATGGTGCGATTTTGCACTGCGATTTTCGCAGCTT